>NC_051210.1:1923838-2167177 GCF_015220075.1 Falco rusticolus
ATGCAAGACACAGCGCTTTCTCAGGGACTGGCCCACAAATGTGGAATGAATCAAGGGCCTTAATAAGACCCAACGCTTTCTCTTCCAAGTGTCAAAGCCATAACTTTGACTTTCCCTTTTCTAACAGAAACACTATACCTCACACACTATTACCTGGGGACAGAATGAGGAAAATCAGAATAGGAGGGATGCTGCATTTCTGCTGTTGCTTAAAACATAACCAAGCTTGCTCCAGGTGCCCTAGTAATGACAGCAGAAAGGCAATGTGTTTAGAATAGACTAGAACAGAAACCGCAAATATACCTGTTCAAACTGGCCAGCATTAGAAGAAGAAACATATTATTTAAGCATTAATGCAGACGATAGCAGTCCTCATCAATCATCTCACTGAAACCTATATTAAACTAAGATTTATTGCAGTAGGTTTTTGAATTTGCTTAAACAGATAGTTAATATAGATTGTAATATTATCTAGGAATATCCTGTATTTCATTTTCTTCTGAGTTCTTTTTTCCCTTCTTTGTATTTATAAATTTTGTTTCCTTTTTGATGATGTATTCTAGACTATTGAACTCTACTATTGTCTTACTTTTGTAGTTTTTCTCCTGAAATCCTTAAGAAATGTATCAATAATACAGATGAGAATCAAAGTCATGAGTTGGTGGGAAAGGTCTTTTAATCTGGCATTGAATTTCAGATGGTCACGACACTTCTCTTAGCGCTCCGTATTACATCTATTTTAAATGCAGTGCACATGCAGAAGCAATGAATGAAAGACTGTTTCAAATGGATTCATGAAAAACAAATGACTTTGGGGGAAAGCAAGAAACCCCTCAGTAACTTACCATGCATCATAAGAAATAAATCCAGCTAAGATCTTCCTTCTATGGTTACTATGGTCTTTATGTGTGGGGGTTTTTATTTTCATAAATCATAAATGATGATCAGTTTATAGACATTTAGAAGTAGGTCAAACAAATGAAAAATGTGAACCACAGACTGATGCATACTAGTGTGTTGGTATTTGCTTAAGGACTCATAGGCCATTTATCAACCGTGATCAATTTACAGATTCTAGAATCCATCTTTATTTGCTACAGTTTGGTTTTGGTCTGTATGGAAAACTGAACAGAAACCCACACACAGCTGCAGTCACACCTCAACTTGCTGTTACCGGTTATTGAACTGGATATGGAAATTGCTCTGTTAGCACACGGTGGCAAGTTCTGCTCATCAAAAAGGGAATATTTTAGAATTACTGGCCTTTTCTGCTGTAAATTAGGAATGAAATTTTGAACAGTAAGTAAAAATGGCTGTATTAGGTCAGAAGAAATGTCCATCTGCTTTAGGACCCTGTCTCAATTTAGCCAGTAAGTGAAGAGAGGTTTTAAAAAAAGCGTATCAGATTTTTTGCAAGTTACTCAGTAACCTCATGACAGGTTCTCCTTGATTCTGTATTCTAGCAACTCCTGCCATTCCATTTGCCTTCTGATTCCTGCTAGACAATAAGCTGTCCTGTGAAAAGCATCTAGAGTGATCCCATAATCAATTATTTTGCTGCGTTTAGTAATGTACATTAATTCATAGTCATTCAAACTGAATTTCTCTGCTATTTTATCACCTATTTCCAAGTATCTGAATCCTTTGAGGCTAAGTTTTAATCAGCTTGACCGCTTTGTTATCAGCTGAAAACTGCTTTATTCAGACTATTGGTAATAAATATATTAAATATGTCCAACGATTTTATGTAATGTGAATGTATTAACATTAATAATTTAATCATTAACTTTATAAACAATTAATATTTATTAAAAGGAGAACCATAAATGGAAAAGTTTGAATTCTGTATAACAAATACCAGCAGACTTAGAGAATGTTTTCCTGAAAAATGTATATAACATAATATTCTTTTCTTGTACATTGTTCACAGCAGTGATGCTTTATCAAAGTGTTATGTACCGTTTTAAGGCATCAGGGGTAGCAGTTAGAAAATGGTATTTTCATAGGGGTTATGGCTGACTGTGGGTTTTTGTGAATCAGTTGTTCTGATAAATATACACATATATCAGTGTATGTGATACCTGATACGTTGTTCATCACAATGGTTCTTGAAATCCTCTTTCCAAGGATGTAAAAAGGATACATCCTGTAGCTTACAAAGGATATTACATTTGAAATAGTGACAAAACAAGAAAATAAAGTGGCCTCAAAGACTAATCTGTGGCATTCTCCTTCATTTGTAGGGCCACACCACTAAACTGCATGGGTGTGCTGCTGAAGGGCTGGTCTAATTCTGAATGTTTGTGAATTGTTGCCTGAGAAGTTGGCCGCAGGTGACTGTTGAAAACGTACAGTTTAATTGTGAAGGATTAATAAAACCCGGCCTATGCTGCGCTTCCAAAATCAGCTTTTATTACTTAGGCCTGTAAATAGTGAGGAAAAGGGACAGGGGAAAGGGAATAATTAATCAGCTCGTCCTCCAGAATTCCTGCTGATTTTGAAAGCAGGCATGTGAACATTTCGCTTTGCTATTATTACCACAACTAGTGGTTACAGCAAGCCATGACAGTGTACCCCCTCCACAAGAAAGAACCAAGGCAGCACACCTGATCCTAAGAACTGTAGTTCCTCCCTCAAATGATGCTTTTTTTCCCTCAGTTTGATATAATCTTATTCTCAGACACCACCTTGATTTCATTAGAACTTCTGGTAAGTTTATATTTGCCATTGCATCTCCTATTGCAAGGGTTTCACAGTCTGGCCTTCACTTCACCCAGTACTGTTGGGTAGCATCATAGGCTTAGGAACTGAGAACATTTAAAACATTTTTCCGATGCAATCAACACAATCTTGTGCATTTGTCTCAGTTGTAATTGATAATAACTGTTGTTTAATACTATAGCATTTAAGGAATATCTAGTTTATTCTAATGCTGTTGTCCCTACTCTGAGAGACTGGAGTTCCAAGCAGGCAAATACAACGCTATGGAAACAGACATAGATATGAGGAAGGCTGAACAGGAGATGAGGTTCAGCTGAGCAAGATCACCATTGTGTAATAAATAAATCATAAGGCACTGTTTAGTTTTTTCAACATTCGAGTTATCCAGGCTGCAAAAATTGATGGTGTTAAGAGTCTTTTGTCCACATACTTACACAGAGGGAACTGCAGCTCTGCAAAATGATGCTAATTACCTGAAGATTGTTAGGCAGAAAGAGCTTTCCATCGACCAGCGAAAGGCATAGCACGGCAGCCCTAGCATTGCCAAGACCCAGCACACTGCTGCTCAGTAGTACTGATGAGTTTTATTAGTTTACAGTATCTAGCTGAGTTTTTATGGTTTGTGAAATGAATGAGTAGTATTTAAACTGCACTTTAACATAACAAGATAGCACTGTTCTTCAAGTTTGCTTTCCAGGAAAAATTTCTCAGATGTTCCCCAGTAAGAAGTTTTGTTTGTTTTCTGTGGGCGACATTCCAGTTTCTTGGACGGTGCTTCTTATCACTACTACAGAAGAAGTATAATAAATGGGGTCACTCACATTATTGTTAGTGATGGACAACAGTCAAAACCTCCAGAGGTTTGGATCAGCTCGGACAAGCACTGATAAATCTGGATGCTCTAAACTCCAGGAGGCTCCTTTGACCATCTCTTTAACACTCCACTTTATTGTAAGCTTCTAGCAAGGAGCTTTCAAAGTCTGTTTGTTTTTATACTCTTTGCCTTACTGGCCTCAACTTGTTTTCACTCTATGGCAGATAGATTTGGGTTTCAATTGTGGGGCACTGGTGCAAGGCAGCTCTGTTTCAGATTGATGAATCTCCATATTTACATAGTTACAAGACCATCACTCAGCCTTAAGGCTCCGACACATGCTAATGGAAAGGGTTACTACGAAACAATGAAGAAAACCTGGTTTTGCTTACCTAAAACAGTTTACTTGGAACAGCATGGGAAAAGCTGACTTGTCTTCAGTGACAAGCTTTCGGAGAAAGCTTTGTACAGTAAATTACCCTCTGCCTTCATCTGAGTGGCAAGGTGTCACATATAGCACATAAGGAAATTACACTTTGTTATATTTAAATATTTTTAAATATTACACATTGTTATTTTTCTTTAAATGCATTGGTAACCAGTCCTAAACCAGTTATTTTTCTGGGTACCATTTTTTAGCCTCTCTTATGCATGCTTAAATACTTTTAACAAGTTAAACCCCTTTTTCCTCGGACACCTTTATTTCTGTTTTTAACCAACTTCTTGTGACTTGGAACAAAATGCTGTTCTTTCTGATTTGGTCTTTCTGACTGAAAAATCACTAAGTCTGCCCTAAAGACCATCCTAACGACCCGGTTTCACAGTCTGTCTGAGGTAAAAGAATGAGAGATGCAGACAACCCCCTCACTTCCCATGTTACTTTGGGATTTTTCTGATGATATAAAAGGAGCTTTGGATTTTTCTGATGATGTAAAACTTCCACTTGTTTACGTATTCAGTAGATTTCAGAGAGCAGTCCCTCCTGATCTGAGGAAGAAATCTTTTGTGGAGGTCAGAAATTTAACCCATACCATTTCTTCATTTGCAAGGCATAACACACCGTATCTATTAATAACTGTCACTCAGATTCCTGACTGTATTTTTATCATTGGAATGTTGGACCTGGAAATAGCAACACAGGCACAAATGCACACACACTAGGCTCCCAAAGAAAACATTTTCAGAAGAAAACACTATCCATAAAATTTGAAGTGGTAATTCATTGAGTTTAGATGATGAAGTGAATATTAGCAGCCTTCTAGTGAATATTCTAGTTTGTAGATTACCAAATTTGTTGTGATCATTAAAATTTTCCTGTCCCCACAGTAGAGATCCTGAAAATCTAAATCAAATATAACAGTTAATATCTCTTCAAAATCATCTGCAACTCCTCTACTTTCCCGTTTAGCTTCATTTGTTTGCTAATTCCTTTAGCAGCGGGAAGTTGTGTATGTTGTATACAACATATGTATATGTATATTCCATCCAGGCTAAATATCTGGTAAATCTTCCTCTCTAAAAGCAAAACAAAACTAAACAAATACAAAACCCCATTACTGCTTAAAATATTTCCAGAAAATAAAACTCTTATCAAAATACTTCCGTTATCAGTCATGAATTAGTATCTGATTGATGTCCAAAATAATTTATGTTTTCAGAAACAAAATGGGACTGTTTCAGTACAGACTTTTCCTTGCAAGCGTTCTTCCTTTTCTTGTTGCAAAATTTTTGCTATTTACTGGTGCTTAAGAAGGAGCAGAGTGGATACACTGATTTATTCGGCATTGTCCTCTGAGACATAGACTTTCAAATCACTGGCTAAAAGGAAAACAAAGGAAACATAAATTATCTGTTCCAGAAAGTGCAATAGCTTTGCAAACCACCAGAATGCAGTTTTAGGTTTGCACATAACCTAAGAAACACATATTCCTGGGTAATACTTGCTCTGTTAATAACCTACTGCCTCCTTTTAGAAACCATTTAAACAAGTACGTTGAGTGGTAATTCCACCCGTGCATAGCATAGGGTTTGTTTGCAAAACAAGTCTTTTGCCATTAAGGGCTAGTGCACCCTGCCCGCTTACTGCTCTGCTGGGACGTTGATCGCCTAAACCCTCTGGTGCACGCAGTGGAAGCAGGAGCCTGCCAGCCCCAGCGCCTTTCCCCACAGGGACAGGAAGGACCGGCAGAAGTGCACAAGGTCCATCACTTGATGGCAGACCCGCCTGAGCTCCTGCTTCACCAGCCTCACCTTGCAGCCTAACACCTCAGCTTTTTATTTCGCATTTTCAGAGCAGTTAAGCAACTGCAGAGTGTCAAGGGTGTCTCTTCTAGCTCAGAAAGTTGTTTCCATAATATAATCTGTTATGTGAGTACACTTATTTAAGGCTCTAGTTCAGGGCAGTTGGAGGTTATCAATGCTATATGTTTTGGTACAAAGGAGACTCTCCAGCCCCAAGGCAGGACTCCCACACACACATGTGCCATGCTCCACACCTGTGCGTCAAGGGTTCTTGGCTCTCGCAGCATCTCATCATCGCTGCAGCAACCAGTAGCCCTCTTGTGAACGTTGCATAATGATGAGGCCCCCTTTGGGGGCTCAGCAGCTGTAGGAGATGAAATCTTAGCAAAGACCACCTCAAATTGCCATAAAAATGCAGGAAGAGATACAGAGAACACCTAAAGATGCTCTCTGAAATGCGTTCCTCAGCACCACAATTTCTTGACCTACCACATCCCATTTTTGTGATGTGCTGGGAAGGAGCAACTAATTAGGCATAGGCATAGGCTGGATTGCACTTATTAGTCACAGGTTTATACAAACCTTCTGGGGAGGCAGCTGCTCACTGTTTCAGGGTGCTCTCATTTGGCTTCTTTCCGTGGGAAAACACAAGACAGAGGGCAGACACTCATCTTGTTTTTCTGGGATCACTTTAATTACAAGCACTCCTGAGTTCAGGAGCAGAGGCTAGGAGCAGGAGATTGTAGCTGGACTGGCAGAAGGAGACACAGCCGCATTCTGGCACCTTGTCCATGCATATGGGCTGGAGAAATGCGTACCTTGGAAGATGAACTCCACGTGCTATTTTAGAATGTTTATACATGAAAAAAAGTTTCAACACTGGCTTTGGTACTTCTAAAGTAAATGAGACAAGAAAGTGGAACACTACTGTTTCACAGGCTAACTAATCTGATCCTGATTTTAGGCACTGCAATATATTTATGATACTTCACAACATATGGTGCCTAGAGGAAACGCTACCTTCTTTCAACAGTCTGGCAAATGTGTTTTGAGATAGTCTAATGACAGGAGTGATTCAAGAGGTTTAACTGGTTTGCTCTGCTACATGGGTAATCTGGACACAAGTGCTTTTAAATGGCATTTTCAAAACTTTCCATGAGATAATGGTGGTTCTTATGGGAATTACTTCAAAGCAAAACAGATATCTCGATCCTCTCGTACACATCTAAAGGCACCACACCTTTGAGTCAGACATTGTATTCTTCACCGCGCACTCCATGCTTCAGAGTTAGGTGGAAGAATTTATCTTTGTAATGAAAAGAAATTATGTGAATTGTAAAGGTTTTGAAAAAAAATGTGTTACGCTTGTATCTAAACAGGCGTTATATTTCTTTTGGCTGTAATATTCACCTTTTGGCTGCCATGGGAAGTGACAGTGTCTCAGCCGTGAGAACAATCATCAGACATAGCTGGGTTAAATGCTGTTGTCATCTGACCTAGCTGAATTCACATGAAGGCATTTTGGCCAGTAGCTTCCAACAGCTGGCCCCATTATAATTAGAATTTGTTAGTACTGCTGGTGGTGTATTGTCTATTTTTATGCCCCTGGTTTTCTTGCTGGAATGTCTGAAAGGTGTTAGCATGTTGTACCGCTCTGTCACTGCCTTGTGAAGGTGAAGCGTTGATGGATCGTAAGCTGGGTGCCAGTCTTATAATAAGAATCATATGGTTAGAGATGCCTGAGACCACTGCTGGGAAAACAGACAGACATGAGATGATTGTGGACCATTTGGGGTAGGAAATTTAAAGAAAGGACCATTTACAGGACATATTTTAAGCCTGCTAATTGCTTGGCAATCTGCAACAGACTTCCATTTGATTACACATTTGGACTGCTTCAAGGCACATACTGTTTTGGTATCTTTGGCTCTCAGCAGAACTCCATTGATGATCTAAAGTGTAAAGCAGTGCTTTATTAACTCATGTGCTTTACATTTTCACCAAAACTGAAATAAACCGGGAATGGTGAAGGCAGGATTTGAGCTCCCGTGAAGCTGAGCTCATCTGTAGGAGCTAAAGGGATACACATCAGCCAAGAAGGCCAGATATGGGGTACTTCTGACAAGCGTGATGGGTGCCAGGGAGAGCACAGTTGGCAACATCTGTATTGGTATGTTCTTTAAAAGCAGTATAACATCTACTTGTCTTTCTTTTACGGTTAAAGCAAATACTGCTTTGGTTTGCAAGCAAACCAGTAGATTAATCCAGATTTGTCCCTGTTTAGTTAAACGACCTTTGGGAAGTGTCTTGGGTGTTTCTCAGACTGAGTCCCAGATTAGGTGGTGGTGTAGCACAGAGCATATGGAGCTGTGCAACACAACTACTGAAAAGTACTGAACAATGACATGTCTCCTGGTTACTGAGTACAATACCCTGATACCACAGGTGTTGTGTCGTATCATGCTTTGCACAAACTCAGAATTGCATAGAGCCTTGGCCTTCAATATTCCCATCCTAAATTTCTCCTACAAACTCACTCCTCTGAAGGAAAGTGTTTCCAACTCACTATTTATTTTAGGAAAACTTCCACAGAGAATAAGCAGACTTTGTTCAAATTAGCTATAAAACACTTGAAACTGATTCTGTAGACTAATGACTACTAAACCACAATGTGCTTAGACCAGTACATACTAGTACTTAGTATGGACTAGAAAAGGGACAAGTGAAAAACCGGCAAAACCAAGGAGTTTTTATAAAACAGAAAGCTATCCTGAAGGTCAGATACTAAATCTTTGTCAAAATTTCTTGCAGAGATACTAACAGCAAAACACGGATGACATGTTCTTAGAAGAATCAGCGCTCCTCACTTCATTAAATGATTATGAAGGATAATACTTAACATCACGTAAGGCTTTCTTTAAGATGTCAATGGACAACTCAAAATGCAATCTCTGTCTTTCTATGTTTGCATATTACATTGCCAAGATGTTAGTGGAAAAGTGCCTGCTATTGTTTCTTAATGTCTGTTATTAAATACGTTGCATGGATTTTTCTTTGTTTGGAGGTAAAGTTCACTTATTACAAATGAAATCATATTTTGAAACTCGGAAGAGGCAAGATGCAAAAATTGGTTGCAAAGGCACAGAATGCACTGTTTTCCCCTTTCCTGTTTGTTCTCCTGTTTATTAATAACGCAAACAAATCCATCAAATCCAAAACAAAGCTAATTAGTTTGCAGAGAACAAACTTATTGAAAGACATTGACCGCTTATGCTTCCACCCCTCCCCCCCTTGGCCAGTAATATAGCATGTGGTAGATCCTTTATCACCACAGTTAATTGTTTATACTAGAAAGTCAACCTTCCTTGCTGGCATGGATAATCTTGCCAAGTGGAATTATTAGGTCTGGTCTCCTGCCAGAGTTTACTCCCAGGCTTCATTATTTAACCGTTTCTTTGTATAGAGCTAGGTTGTCATTGAAGTTGGCACGAATTACTATGCTACTTTTGTGCATACATTCACCAGAGCTGTGGGAACAAAATGAAGGATCTTGCACACACAGAGAGATATTACAATAAGAGGCCTCATTTCCTCTTCCAATAAGTTAGCAGCATGTGGAAAGAGAAGCGTGGAAAACCATGTGTGAAGAGCACAAAGAACTCAGAACTAATTTTAAGAAAATACAGATTTTGCATTAATTTTCTTAATTGCCTGCAAATATCTCCTGACAAGGTAGCTCTCTGTCACTTGAAACCTTGCTGCTGGACTCGGTCCCTATTGCCTATAGGGTATGATGTATACACGCAGACAAAACAATTTCTTGCTGTCTCCATTGTGCAAAACAAGATGCCTTTTGATGAATCCAGAGGTGTACAGCACACAGTCAAAACATTATCCTGGTAATGTTGATGCACTGCAGAAATCTCATAAAACTACCATGTTGAGCCATGTTCTGTTTTGTGGTCTTCACTGTAAAGGTTATGCAAGCGCTGGAGGGCACACAGCTTATCACAATATTGAGTCAATGAAAGCTGCTATAATCTCAGAGGAACTCTTCATAGTTTTAAATTGACAGAAAGGATGAAAATTCTGGTAGAAGGAACATATCAGTCACCAGATGAATATTGTGCAAACAATTGCTCGTTAAGAAGGCAAAGAAAGACCTTACCAAATGCATTGCAGAGATGGATGTACGGAGTGCAGCAGTAGAGTGATTTCTTCTTTCCCAGACTTCACCGGCATTTCAAAAACTCAGATCACAAAGGTCCACCTGAAAAACAGAAATAAAAGAACAATCTTTTCCCCACTGTCTACATCCTTCCGTCATCGTCTTCTCTTGTATTGTTTTATCACTCTTTTTTAAATAACACTTAGTAAAAAAAAATATTCCATTGTCTAATGAAAGGTTTAGTAAAAGCAGTCCTGCAAGCTGAGAGTATGTCCCGCAGCCGCCGCTGCTGCTGAGCTCCTCTTCTTGGACTTTCAAAGCCTCATTGTGGTCTTCATGTTTCTGAAGAGGTTATTTCAGTGTCACAAGGAAAATAATCTTTAAAGATTAAACTTTTTGTTAAGATTTAACTAAATCTTTAAATTTAGTTCTCTCAAGGAAATATCTCAATTCCTCAATATGAGGAAATAAATCTCAAGGAAATAAGGGGCCCATTTTAAGCACTTTCTGGTACTGGAGTTTCTAAATATAAAAGGAACATTTTCATTTTTTTGACAGAAACAAGAAGGCTGAGAAAGACAGACAGGGACTGAATGCAGCGATGGAGCCAGGAATTCCTGTGCTCTCCGTCTGGCTCTGACCTTTGGGGTCTTTAGTGCATGACTTGGTTCTTGTCCCTCGGTGCCCCTCCCCTTAAAACAGCAATTTTAAATTTAAGTAAAAGCCATGTAAGGGAAATCATTAGCTGATGAGGAAGAATTCATCAGCAGATTCTTAGAAGGTGTTGTTATAATCACATTGTAGGATGGTTGATTTACCTCACCACAAAAAGCTACTACAGATAGTAACTTTTTTTTTGCATTTTGCTTGCCAGGATTGCAAGCCTCTGGGTCCAAGAAGAGCTGTGTGGTGATCTGAAGGCTGGTAAGACAAGCACAAGGACTTGTGCAACCATCAAGGCTTCCTAAGTATGACAGAAGAATAAAGAAGTAAATCACTACTGCTGAATCCCTTTTGTGAATCGCTAAAGCTACTCAGAAGAGAAACAATTGGAGGCTGAAGATTTCCTCAGACATCATTGTTTGGGGTCATTCACAGTGGGAAAAAAGCCCATCCCTTATGAATGCTGACTCTATTTAAATCCAGTAGGTGCTCTGGGGCAAATATTTAAATTGTAAACAAGGATTTTGACCACAAAATACACATTTTAAAAATACATGATAACTTATGACAGATTGTGTTTTCCTACAGCATAATGTGACATTGTAGTTGGAGCCCATGGGACTGTGGAGCAATTCGACCTCAGGTTGTGTGGAAAG
Source organism: Falco rusticolus (assembly GCF_015220075.1). Classification (NCBI taxonomy): domain Eukaryota; kingdom Metazoa; phylum Chordata; class Aves; order Falconiformes; family Falconidae; genus Falco; species Falco rusticolus. The sequence goes on from NC_051210.1 coordinate 1,935,102, forward strand.
GGTGAAGGAGGTAGAAGCTGAAAGGCATCGCCCTCAGAGCTCTTTTGTAGGCAGCAGACTGAACTGTAACTTTTCCATTTCTCTGAAGAGCTACTTATCCTTGAAGCAACTGGCCCTGCCAGTCTTGCTTCACAGCTACCAGCCCCTCATCACCCTTTCAGTGAGCTATGAACATCATCATGTGCCATTGATCATTTTCTACAGAAAGCTTCTTCTTAGAGTTTATTTTACAGAGATTATTAAGATACATCTTCCCCTTGTCTCATCTATTCTTCTCATCTTAAACACCTTTTCCCTTCTCTCTGTCTCCTTTCCCTTTCTAACTCCAATCTGACTCAGAAAACTAAGTTTCCCAGCATCACTTTCTCTTAACTTTCCTTCCTTTCTTTCTGTTCTTCCCATGACACCTCAAAAATTTTACACCCTGTCTCTGGTGATGTAAGATATTCCCAAGTGTTTAGAACCAGGCAGGAAAAAGACAGTGAAGGACCATGCTGTGTATACCATCCTCATCCCTCCCGTAAAGGGGAGTGAGCGTGTATCACCACTCCATGCCATTCCCAGAAAGGTCTGGCATGTTCCAAAACACAAAAAATTCGACGCGTAGCAAGACAGACACCGTCCCTTATCTTTGCAAGTCTTATCCAGGACCCTTACTTGCTGATGGAGCAGGGAGCCTAGGCAAGGCACCTCCTGTCCCTCATGTCTTGCCACCAGATGGCAGCCACTGTTGGTGGAGAGGAAGATGATTTCCTCCTCTCCCCCTTGCCATTAATCTCTTCTGGAAGTTGTGGTTACAGCTTGCTGCTGTTGCTGCTGCTGTCTTTGGTGAACCCAGGAAAAATGACAGCTGTTTCTTCAATGAGTTTTCGTACCATCAAAGGAGCCTGGGAATCTGTTCCCAATTGTGGACTGGAAGAGGCTGTGCGCAACAACTTTGCCACTCCCATTTTTTTTTTTTTTTATCCCTTCTAGACGAAGGAGGTATCAAATAACTTTCCATTTTAAAACATCAGGAAAATCACATATCCTCTACTTCAAGCATGCAACCTTTAGAATCACAGGGCACGAGGCCTCAGGAACTGCTCTTGTGGCTGCCTAAATGTGGTTGCTCCCTGCCTTATTCAATGGTGCTGTCACAGTTTTGGAGCTGTTGTAGGTAGGACACAGCATCACAGCACCCCAACGGTCCTGCAACCAAAGACCTTCACAGAAAAGCCCCCAGGGCCCTAAATTCCAGTTTGGGTGAAGCTGCCCTGGAGCACAGCCAGGCAAACACAGACACACACTAAATAAAGCAAATTCAAATTTGGAACATTTCAACGTTTCTGTGTGTCCGCACAGAGGCACGCCAGGGCGTTCCTTTGATGCTGGCTCCCCCGGAAACTCTTGCTAACTTCAGCGTAGCTCCTGCAAGTGCGCCCAGCAAGGTCGTGTGTGTTGGGAAAGCCAAGACTGCAGTCTGTCTCTTCAGTCATGGAAATAATTGACTGTTATATACATCACCTTCTCTTATTTACCCATGCTAAAACACGGTTTCCAATTGGAGTTTTTTTGGGTGGTTGGGTTTTGCAGGTTCTCCCACTAGGGTGTAGTCACTAAGCCTGGGAAGCAGACAAAGGCATACGGGTATTATCCCTTCACTGAAAGCAAAAGGAACAGCTCTGTTTCAAGAGTATGACAGACATGGCTGTGGTCCTACCACAGTTCATTCCACTAACATTTTGAGTAAGATTTTTTGAATTATCGTATTCCTGTATTTCTATGCAACTGAAATATCATGTATCCCATTCAGCAACATCATAACATAATAACTCATTAAAGCAATCAAATGCTTCTGTAAAAACTTGCAGGGCCTGATCCTTGAGTTCTTTAATGTGCAGTGACACTTTCTATCCTTACAGATGGCTCCAATACTCTGCAGAAGCAATAGGCTGGGTTTTTTTCCCTAAGAATAATGAGTTGAATTTTTTCTCTGGTGCTGAGGAAGTCATAGCTACAACCTAAAACTTGTTTAGGCAAGCCATAGAAAAATGAGGTTTGAACTACAGACAGAATAAATAGAACAAAAGTAAAATGACAGACAATCCATTTCAGTGGATTTCCCATAGTATTTGTTTACTTTTTTCCAGTTATATGCTCTTGCTGGTTTAAATATTTGTGGAAGTAGAGTGAAGCACTTATAGCTGAGGCCTAAGTCAAATATACTGTGTGATGCAGAAGGCTTGAGATTTGGCTCTGTGGTTATGTTTGACAATGTAACAGTCAATTTAGTCAGTTAACTTCAGATCTGGGTTTAAAAACATCTAATTGTTCCTCTTGCTTTTTGTATTGCCATTTGGAAGACGTTTCTCCTTGGCCTGGATTTCCTAAAGAAGATACAGAGAGATAGCCCGAATGCTCCTGCTTTTCTTAGGATATGCCATCATTTCCTTCCTAATCCATGCATTAAAGAAAGGCTAATTTGAATGAGTTTGATCGTTCATATTTTTGTTGTATGTTTCTTGCCAGGGGCTGGATGTAGCGTTCTATACCTGTCTGTGAGCCAGCACCTGAGTGGCAGCTCCCCTGGTGATACTGAAACAGAGGGCGGGTGCAGTAACACAACAGCCATACCTGAAGCAGAACTAAGGTCAGTTTGGCAGAAAAAAATTCTCACGGAAGTGTCACGGTTTAGCAAGTTTGGGGAGACTGACTGTTTCTTGCAGGATTACAGAATTTTTACTAATGCTGACTTAAAATTCCACTTTTACCGAAGGTGGATCTCTTTCAAGTACATTCTCCTTGCCATTTTGGAATTGCAGATGGGTTTGTTAAACAAATATGTTAATGTTATATATTTTTCTCCCTCTTTTGAGCAACACAGAATTTTTGAGAGATTATTTTATTTTTCCTGATGGTTTGTTTATTAAAATATAAATATAAGCCTCACCTAAAAGGAGGTGGTTGAAGGTACATGGTACCTAAAACTACCACAAGGCTACAAAGTGAGACTGAGTTAACAACTCAGATTTTTCATTCAGTTTTAGAGTGATTTGCTTCTGTTATGGCTTGTTGACACCAATTTCTCTCCAATCGTTGCTCTTTGGGCCGCATCCAGTTTCTAAAATTTACTTCAGCCATTCACCCTGAAAACCAGCTTAGCTGCAACATCTTTATGGAACATAACTTTTGTACGTCCTTACTCAAGAGAAGCTATTTCTGGTTCAGTTTCTGGTTCCCCCATTCCCCCCTCCCCAGCCCCTCCCCCCGGGAAGATATTGTGGTCTGTAGAGAAAGCCAGGTTCGGGGCATAAACGAAATAGCCTTTTTTGAAGGCTCGAAAAAGGCATAAACTTTTTTCTAGCTCTGTTATTAGTATGTGTCTGGATTTAGGGCTTACGATCCTTTCCTGATATTTCCATACCACAACAGTGAAAATGCACGCTCTGCCTCCCTCTCTCTCTCATCTCTCCCCCTTTCCTTCCACCTTCTTTTTATTTACATTTTTCTTTTCCTTTTTCTTTTAGTTCTTTTTCAATTTTTTCTTGTCCCTTCCCTTTGTTTTCTTCTGTCTCTCCTTTTCTCTCTCCTCCTTCTCCTCTCTCTCTTGTTCTCTTCTCTTTCTCATCCACCCATTAAAATGAATGAAAGTTCATAGGAAAAAAAACCAAAAAAGTGAACCTCAAAGCACACTTACCTCCCCCCACTCCCAGAATTACAGTACAACATAGTTGAAACTTGAATCTGGGTAGGGAGAATATATAAACTTTACAAGTCTAATAAGAAACAGATTTTGAGGGTTTTGTACTTAACAATTACTAGGAAATTGAATGTAAGAAATATTTAAGCACAACATCAAGATTTCAAAAGACATGTTAACTTGCCTACATTTAAAATCTCTTATGTGATATACTGTGATAAAATTTCTATGTATTACTCACAATTGAAGTTGAATACGTGTTTGAAGTATGACAGCACAGTATCTTTACTCACTACACTTACATTAAAGACCTTCATTATTATTTCCATAGATTTCAGTTGGCTACTAATCATAATTTTAAAACTGTTAAGAGATTGATTATCTATTTTTAATGTAATAAAATCAGATAAAAAATGCATGAGGCTGAAACAAAGCCAAGTGATTTATACTGTAAGAACACTAACTTTTTAATTTTTTTTAATTTAGAACTTATGTTGTCTTGTGAGTTTTACTACACACTCTTACTTTTGCACAAGTCTTTGTTTTTTCCAGTAGCACAGGAAAACAGTTTTGGTACAGAAAATTTTTAAAAGAAAGGAATCAGGTGACTAGATACACTCTGAATGTGGAAGATCAGGGCAAGCTGATTGTCCATACCAGGCTGCAGAGAATCAGGTAGATAAGTAATCATCAGATTTATGAACGGTGATCTTTACAAGTGCAGACTGCAATATGCTCACAAGTCTGGTACGTATTCAGCTATATTTTGCAACTAGCTATACCAATAAAACGTTAGGATCATGCCTTTCATGTGTATACTCAAAACAAATGTGTCTTAGTAAACTTACTCACTTCAACAGAAAAGCAAAGGCATATAATGGAGAAGTAAGTTCATACGTCATACTGTGGTAAGCAGTGTATTCACTGCATGTCCCTTTTTCTGAATACGCGATGTGAGAATAAGTGAACACGCAAACATTACCTCCCTCATATCCCAGAACTCAGAAGGATCCACTTTTCCTGTGATCAGTCTCTGATGACATTTTCGATCACAAAATCACCACGAAGAACTTCATCATCTTACAAGACCATCCTCCTTCCCCTCAGCTGTACGCTCCTGGTTGCAATATGCTTATGGTTATGGGGCAGATGAGGAGGAGCATGCTCAAGCCTCCTTGCATGTCTGCTATGTTGCAAAAGAGAAGAAGAGATAACTGAGCTGTCGTTACTCTGCTGAGTGAAAGCAGAAGAGGTTCTTTCACTGTTCTTGGAAAGGGAAATGAGACCCTGTGAAGAGGATCAAAAGCAGCACCTTTCACTGTCACCTAAACTGGAAATCCCACCCTGGACAATATATACCCAGTCACTGTTTTTATGAATGTAGTAAGATAAGGACAGCGGCAAAACCCTCAAAGACCATTAAAATAAGGTGATATTGGGAAAAGCAGGCAAGGAATGTCTGAATTTCAGTGTGTGGTTGGCAGTGCTATTTCGTTTTATTTATTCAGACTACTTCCTCCTAAGAGTTACTTTACTAGCTTTAATAAGCTAATCAAACATGTCTTTCCTTAACCGCTGTAATCCTTTTTGATCCAATCCTGCAAGGTGCTAACCAACAGCCAAAGATGCTCAGCCATCCTCCATAGGATGGGAAGTCCTGTGTAAAGTTCAATAGTTATTCTGTCCATTTAAACCTGTGCTGATTTAGCAGGGTAAGCCTGCGCTGGAGGCAATTTTTAAGCTTTTTAATCTTAAAATGCTTGATTTCTTAGACACAGGAAGAACTGCTGTTTGAAGCTGATCCAAGGAGGGGGAGGAGGACAGACCTGGCAGATGTCAATTTGAACCCTAGTAATAACAACCTCCTTCGAGCAATCTAACTCATCAAGCTAATAGCTACTCAGTCTGATCCTGCAGTGCCTTGTGTTTTATTTCTGTTTGGGTCTTCCTGAGATAAGAGTCTAAAAGGAAAAAGAAAAAAAAAAAACCCACAGTGGAAAGCAAAACACATATAATCAACTGTCTGCAACTTTCTGACACAATCAAGCCCAGAGTGAAAAGTCTGTAATGTAAATGATCCATACGTCAATGACATATATTGTGAGAACATTTGGTGTCACAAAAGCAGTGTGATTATGTGTCTGATATTAGGGTAATAATAATAATAAATTAAAATTAAAAGTCTAGGTTTGCACAGTAGCTCAACGGTTGCAACCGCCTCAGTAACTGGTGGGCCAACAGCTAAAAAGGATATTTCAATAAAATAAATTAGTCAAAAGAAATAGAGTCGACATCAGAGTACTGTACAGCACTTTCAAACTGGAACTGTCTAGAAACACTTTTATTAAGTATGCAGGGCTTAAGCGGAGAAGGCTTCCTAGGCAAGAGCCAGCTGGTCAGTGGTTTGCTCCCACTGACACATGCACAATCCCAGACCAAGAGGAATTCAGCATAGCTGTAATCTGTGCTGCTGAGACTGGCACTTGGCTCTCTGGGGTGACTCCACTCCCATAACCGATTTCCGTTGCGTTAGGTGGAAAACAGTCTTTTAATGAATGATTGGTGTCCCTAGATATTCCAGTCTCAGAATGTACTGGAAAAAAAGAAGAGGGATAGTGCCAGGAACAATAGTTAACATCCAAATGTGAAATCTTAACTCAACTAAATGGGAATTTTACCCCACAGTATAGTATCCTGAAATCTGGTGTGGCCTAGAGCCCGGGGTGTTATCAGGTCCTCATACAGGGAGGGAACAAAGAGTAACATTAAAAAAACTCATTAAAATACTGCTTTTCTCTCCCAGGTACAAAATGGGCAAGTTAATATTTTCTCTTTTTACAGTAAAACCACTGTGATTCTCTCAACCACATCAAGCACAAAGCCTCTGGGAGTTTTCATCTGGGTGATGGTATAACCCAGCCTAAGAGCTATTCCCCATTTAACCTTTCACGAAAGAATCTGCAGGCAGTTTTCATGCCTTTAAGAATGAGAATTGAGACTGACTTATGACACCTACCAAGCATGAGGTAGGATGCGAAAAATTAAATCTGCAACTGTAACTTGGCACATGTAATGCAGTTTTGTGGTGAATTCAGATACTGAACTTGTTTTCAGCTTTGCACAAGGCTTTCCATTTCCAGATTTGACACATTCTGGAGGGAACAGACATTTGGACTCTTCCAAAAGCTCATTTTTAAAAATTTTTAATTTTGGCATATTATTGAGAAATGGAAATTGTAGCTATTGAATTATGGAATTCTTTCAGATCAAGGTCAAAACTGATGTAAGTATGATTGTCCTGAGCTACAGCAAAATCCATTAAAGTCATCAGACAGTGCAAAAGGACTGGAAGAGCAAGGCTGAGCCAGTGGCAGGGGCAGGGTAGGGGGGACAGTGATCTAATTCACAGTGCCTATGTGCATGGATCCTAGTTTTTACCAAGAACATTTATGTTGTAGATTTGGAAAGAAGGCATTCTCCGTTTTGTAGCATAATAAACTGGGTAGCACAGAACCACTCGATAAACTTGACAGTTCAGTTACTGCTCCTTCGCAGCAATGTCCATTTCATGCACACTTTGAATTTTGGACACAGAAATACCACTGGGAAAAAAAAAATAAAATCTGACTCTACCCTTCTGGTTTTAAAGCTGGGCACCCTTCCGCCATACCATTCATTGTCCTTCTCTGGTGTAAGAGGATGGAGGAGGGAAGGCAAACACTGTGGCAAAAGTGGTTTATGGAGTGTATTTTTCTCATGTCTTCTTCATAAAGGCAGCACCATTTATAACCAAAAGTCTTTATTATGGTTTTGGCCCCAAGCATCCATCCACTGGCGAAGTTGTCCCTGTGAAAAACAACAGCAGCAGTAATGAGACAAAAAAACACGTAGGAAAAACAAGGTAATAAAGCTAGGGCGCAGTGCTGCAGATGTATAGATAAAAGCCTCATAAAGTAGACCTCGTGTGGTCTGGCAGACCCACCACAGCACCTGAATTTTAACTCACTAAACCTAGAAATGTGTAACAGCACAGTAATTCTTTTTTCACTGGGAGCAAAGCTGCTTGAGATATTACTTCCATCCACTGGCAGGGAATGCAATTTATTTGTGTTTTAGAACTTATACATTAAAACAAAACAAAACTCTTCTGACTTCTGGACTAGCAGAGCGGGTGTTAAGGTTAAGCTAATGCTGTAGCTCTTTAGTCCAGGAATGCATTTCTTATTTGTACTCCAGCAAAGTTCATTCACTTGTAATTTCACTAAAGCCACAGTCTTTTGAAGATGTTGCACTTGGACTTCCTCCCTGCCAAGTTTCTAAATTACAATGTGCTGTGTCCATGAGAAAACTGAAGAAGATTTATTAGAACAAGGTGCCAGAATGTTTTACCCTCCCCTGCGTTAGGCCAGGATAGCAGTAGCACGAGAAAAGACACCATCAATACATTTTGTCTGTCAAACTTATTAAGAAAGGGGTTGGGTTTTTTTCTTCTTTCCCAACACTGGTTGTAAAAACATTGAAAATAACTTGAAAGAAAATGTTTACCGATCTCTCAGTTCTTCCTGTGCACTTCCACCCAGAGAGAGCAGCTGTCTGCATCTCCTGCCACTCCTTTGTTATCACAGTAGGCTACAAACAGCTGAAAGACCCATTACATCAGTGAAATATAAACCATAATTTATAGATTTACTGATAAGAAATTTATTAAATGGCGATCTTTAGATGGGTTAAACAAAACAGCAAATCAAATCCAAGCTTTGTTCCCATTGGACTGAAGAAGAAAGATAATCTAGGGTGCGAAGCCTACCAAAAAGGTCCACTGGGTTTCTATTTTGGAGTTATCTGAGGGGCAGTGTGTCCATTAAGATGCCTGCTGCTTTCTTGTTGAAATTGCTGTGACAGACCTCCCAGCCGGTAAATGCAAGCACAGTCCTCCCACTGTGCTGTTTGATTTCAGTCCCTTGGACCAAATGCTGTCTTTGGGTGGCAGTTCTGTGTTTTGAATCGTCGTGGTGTTATACGATGCAATAATCCTTCAGAGTCTGGGGGAAGGCAGCTTTTCCATTTCCCCCTTTTGATTTACTTTTGTTGATAATTAAGCTTTTGTAAAGTTTTTAAAATATTCCATAAAATACTGAGATGGTACAATTGTTAGATGCGTACCATGACTTATATTAAGAAATTAATGACCTGCAATAATTGCCATTTCACAGCATGACTTGAGACAGCATATTTTGCCCTGGTATGTGATGGAGGGAATAACTGTTGTACGGTCAGCATCACTGTGTGGTAATGTCAAATTTATTATGGAGACCACGGTTCATTAGGGAACCTCATCGCTTCTTTAACAGAAACACGTTGCCTTTGTACTGAGCTGATTTAAACTTACAAATGTGAGAAGCTCCATGTGCAAAGGAGAAAGCTTGAGCGCAGAGCACAGAGTATGAGAAAGCACTTGGGCTTTCAAGTAGGACACAGGTCAGGAATCGTGTAGTATTTTATATGATGCCCAGAGTTTTTCCTTAAGACACAGTGGTAGCACAAACTGAAACCCTCCTACAGAGAATACAGAAGAGTCTTTGAAAAGCTTGAATTGTTAAACATTTGTTACTAATAACCCAAATGACTTTACTAATTTTCATAAACACAAATTGCAATTATCCTCTTCTAGTCAGAATAGGACTTCATGATTTAATGCAAATTGGTCACGTCCCACAGGCACAGTTGGATTTTAAAGTATGAGGATTGAGTTGCTTCTCAAAATGTCAACAGGTAAAATAAATCTGTCCAGGAAATTTATTAACAATTGCCACTTTCTCCCTCCCGCTCTTTGTGAAAGGCAGCCCTGACGCTGAGTGTGGTGAGCATGGTGTGAGTATGTATGGTGGATGTGAATAGTTCCTTCTTACCCCATCAGCATTATGTCAATAGAGAAGCTAGGAAAATCAATTTTCCTTTGAAACATAAGAACACCAATGGGGGGAGTGTAGCAGGGGGAGACTTGTCACCAGTTTCACAGAGGCCACTATTTCACCCTGGGTTTTTTTCAAGACTAAATTCTGTTCTCCAACTCTGAAATAGATTCCTCTCCTTTTTAATGTTTTCTTTTGAACATTTTTATGTTCTGCTTTGATTGTTTAGACAAAGTCCACACAGTGATATCTAAACCAACTGGAAAGTATTTACCAGAGTCTTCTCTCAAGGGTGAATTTGTCTCAGCAGTATTAACATATCAAACAAGGCAAATGATAAAACTTCTGTTTGCTAAAGTGCAGATTGTTGTGTGTCAACCCTCTGTTCACTAGAAAGGGAGTGGGAGAAGATCCAGTTTCAGAATGTCATTACTAGAGCCCCTGAATGGTGCAAAATAACAGCTAGTGCTTAACAGGCAATTAACAGTTCATGAAATGATCTCAAAGATCTCCTTTAGGCTAGGTAAGCCATGCTAGCAAATCGTGATCAGCAGATTTACTAGAGCACTGGGAAATCAGGAGACTGGGGCCATGCTGAAAGGGTGGCAGAACCCATCAGTAAGGTGCCATTGGTTCATTGAGGTACCCACTGCTTTATGTTTCATCCCAACTCTTTATTCTACCTGGGAGGTGCCTCTTGCTCCTTCTGAACATGTTTTTGGAATTCAGTTCCTGATGTCCACCAGTTCAAAACAAATCACCCACAGGTCTCCCTTGTAGGAACCTCAGGAACAGCTTGCCTGGAGAGGTTGGGTTTGTGCACATAAAATATCCCTTGGAGTGTCTATTCAGGCTATCCAGCTGTGTACAAAAATAATCATAGTGGACATGAGAGTACGTGTCTAGGGTTCCTTCTGTCCAGTTTAAACTGTGAGCTCTGGACATGCTTAGACTGGTGACGCATTTAATTGCAGCTCACACTAGATAACCTGCTCCAAAAGAATCCTAACAAAAATCAAACTTAATTTTTAATTTGTTATATCTAATTAATTTTTTCCTCAGATGTCTGCTGGAAGTGAGAAAGAATTAAGAAAATCTTGTACAGATAGTCAGAAACTAACAGAAATATATTGAAAAGCCGTGATATGAACTAGGAATATACTTTGAATAGAATTACCTATTGAAAAATACAAAAAATTGCACCTAATTTTACCTCCATGTGGTTTTATTTCAAGTCTTGATTTCTGATCAGAAGGCAAATACACAGAAGCTATTTATGTTTACTGCTGTTATTCATGTATTTATTTTTCAGGAGAGGAATATATTACAAAGTAAAGCACATTCTCAACAGATCAATGTCTTAGTTATCCATGATTTCCTAGTATTACCAGGTTTGGCTCAGATTACCAGTAGAGCAACTTTCCTACTGGCTGGGTCACTTTGCAGGAGTCAGTGCTGTATTCGCTGTTCAGGTCTTACGAGGAGAAGCTGAAGGAGCTGGGGTGGTTTAACCTGGAGAAGAGGAGGCTCCAGGGGGACCCCTTATAACTCTCTACAACTACCTGAAAGGGAGGTGTAGGCAGGTGGGGGTCAGTCTCTTCTCCCAAGTAATAAGTGATAGGACGAGAAGAAATGGCCTCAGGTTGTGCCAGGGGAGGTTTAGATTGGATATTAGGAAAAAAATTGTTCACAGAAAGGGTGGTCAGGCATTGGAACAGTCTGTCTAGGGAGGTGGTTGAGTCACCATCCCTGGAGGTATTTAAAAGATGCATAGATGCGGTGCTTAGGGATATGGTTTAGTGGTGGACTTGGCAGTGTTAGGTTCATAGTTGGACTTGGTAAAGGTCTCTTCCAACCTAAATGATTCTGTGATTCTATGCACATGCACTCTAGGGCCAGACTTGATGCAGAATTAACTTCTGGTTTTAAACCTCACTAAAACGTGCAGGTGGTTTTGTTTAGAGCCAAGCAAGGACAAGCAAGCACTGCGTGCCTTTCTGCTAAGTGGCAAGAGACAATGCTGTCTTAACAAACATGACACTGCTGAAGCTTTTTCTTTAACTGGATGCTGACATTACACTGCTGCTCAGGAGCTGGTTGTACTTGCTGCCTAGGGTGCTTCATCTTGACGCCCTTAATGTTGTGGTGCGCAGTGCTAGCTACAAGGAGCTGGAAGAACAGTAAAGGATCTGACTCTAGCCTTGGTGCTGGCATTAGGTGGGAAGATAAGGAGAGGCTTTGGGTAGTAGCCCTTGCTTTCACTCCTAACCTTTTGTTGGTAATAAATGCAGAGATGTGGGTGCTGAAGATCATAGAAATCGATGCAAGGCTAGGTGCCTGTTGACCTGCACCAGAGGATGTGCTGAAGATCACACAGGTAGTCTGGGATGGAAGAGGAAACTGACGCTTGGTTTTCAATAGCCTAGAAGAAAGTTTAATTACCAGATCTTATTTTTTACCCAAGTTTCAGTTCTGTCCTAACGTTACAGACATGCGCTTTCCTCTGGCTGGCTACAATGGTTCCCTTGTTCATTCAGTCCATGCTTTGCTAAAAAGCAGGAAAAAGATTTCAACCCCAGTTTATGCTCATCAGTAAACCCAGTCACAAATTAATTCTTAGCGGGATTCCACTTGGCCCCAGAAACACCACCCTGAGTGTGCACCCATAGGATGCAAAAGAATAAAATTACAGTCATGCATTTCCATTTTTCTCTTGCTCATCAAATGGTAGCCTGCTTGTTCCTTGTCTGTGAAACCTTACATGACTGGACCGCCAATCAGGTATGCCCATAGCTGCACATCTTAATACAGAATATAGGAGGGAGGCCAAAAAGGGTCTTCAGGCTGGAAAGCAGATATCCATATAAATGAGAGCAAAGGAGCAGAATTATCTCCTTCACTTTGAGATACAGGTGGAACAATGCATAGACCTGAAGGGTGAATGGGAACATCTGGTTTTAATAGGTTAAAATGTTTTCTCCAAGTCTGTTGTATTTTCAGTGTTGTTTTGGCAGATGGGAGCTCTCATGAACCGTCTGTAATCCCAGTTCTGCTGCAAGGTTTCTTTAGGATGATGCAACACTGCAAGAGACCTGAAAACTAGCCAGTTCCAGGCTCTCAGCCTTTGTTTGTTTCTTGGAGGCACAGCTCACTTGCTAAGCATCACTGAATTTTGCCGGCAACTGTGGCTGTCCAGACCATACGTAAGGTAAGCAGATTCACCTTTCAGGGGACTGGACTCCACAGAAAGAGAACAGACAATGTTCTGGCAGATTGCCTTGTGTGGTTGTAGATGAACGTAGTGTTTCCTGTTCATGCTACAGTTCCAGGAGCCAGAACAGAAAAAAATGACTGTTTTGCCATGGAGAGCACGTTTGACCAAGGCAACCCAATAAAACACTGGCCCAGACCCATATTTTTTTAAATCATAAAGCCATGGTTAAAGTACACTTAATGCAGTACAACTCTAGCAGCTATACGGATGTTATCATACCCATCTAGTTTATTATGTGAAAACTATAGTAAATCTGTCATGATTGCAAGAACGCTAGATTTAAACTCTAGGTCCCGTAGTAATAATGTGGTAAAACATGCTGAAGTGCAGTTTTATTCTGGCATCTACCATATTTATTAGACCAAGTACAGCTTGAGAACACTGCAGTCCCCAGAAGGGTGTTATGTTTATTGGGCACAAGCTATCCTAATTTTCAGAAAGCATTCCAGTACCACTAGAGATGATGTTTAGTGAATTGAAGACGAAATGTGAAAGACCCGGAGTCTGAATTTGCTCTGACATGTCATGGTCTAAACATAAATTTTAAGTCTGTTGTGTCTGCAGGTTGACAGTACATTGCAGAGTTCGTAAAAAGTAAAGCAGCAACAAGAAATTAGGAAGGCGTTATTTGTTCCGGAACGCTGCCACCAAGCCTGCCTATCAGCGGGTGTGAATATTTTTGCATGTGTAACTTGGACATGCTATAATACCAAATCAGAAAAAAAATGTCAAGTGAAAAAAAACCCCACAAACTGAAGCAAATTAACTGATGTATGTTTTTACTCATTGCTACTTTAATACTTTGGGTCCATTTGGTTTTTTTCCCCTATTGTCTTTTGTACAGGGAAGTAATTCCAAAATTCTTTAATTGCTTGGCTATGAACCACTTTCTCCTGTGGGTCAGATGACACAGCATCTGTGGCAAGTCCAAGAAATTAGCTAAGTAGTCACTGTGATGGAGGGAATAATGTATGAGCGGTGACAACTAAGACGATATGGTATGCATGCAGACATTACTACATGTCTTACTCTTTTCACCTCTGCTTCATAGGTTACTGATAATATTTAATGCAGCAAGGAAAGTGCCTAAAACTGGATATGAAGAGGTACATTTAAACTAATATGAATGACAATACATACATAAGCACTCACAGCCATCATCTGGTGCCTGCTCAAGGGTCTGTGAGCATGTTTGTAGGTACTGTTAAAGTGATCACATTTGAAACTGGCAGTAAAGTCAATAAATGTGTGTGGGGGCAACGGAGGCTACATAAAATAACTGAAAACATTTTAAGCTAAATCTTTAGAAGATGGTAGTAATAGCCTGCAGTCATGGGACAGTAACTGAAATAGGGAGTGGATTTCTTACTGAACTCTGTGTCATAATACTCACTTTATAGCTTGCAGTTGCCTTTGGAGATTATAAAAACAGAAGGAGGCTGTCGGGATTGCCTAGTGAGGCTTTCTAAGCCCGTGAGAAAATCAGCTATTGTTGGGAATATTGTAAGGTGTCTTTTCTGAGAGGTCCCGGCAATGAGCTAATTGGTGGTGGGGAGGGGGAGAGAGAGCCTGGCTCAGTGCCACTCGGCCCTTCCCTGCTCACCTCTCCTCTCCTTCCACGTTGCTGCTTACCTCTTTGCTTCTTCAGGAGACGGACAGTGAATTTTTTGTCCAGTTCCTTCCATTTCATGAAGGCTGCAGTTTGGCACCATCTTGGCACTCTCTCATTATGGCTTGTGTTTAGCATAGGAATACCTATATACAGTTATTATATATACAAACATTATATATCTTATATTATATACAGTATATTCCAGGTGCCTTCACATTTGACCTCCGTTCCTCTGTGCATCAGAGTATGTGGTGTACAGATGGGTGAGGGTCCTTTTGTACTTCTTAGAACGGAGCACCCAGGGAAAGCCTCCTTCTGTGCTCCTTCCTCCCATTTGCTCTTCACCACTTTATCTTTTTGTCAGCTGCACAAGGTTGACAGAGGAACAGGCTGCATTGCTGACTATGTCCTTCTCATGGCAAAGCATGGACTGTGAGGCTTTTCCCTGCCTGCAAAAATTTTGATGCATTCTGTTGGTAATATGTCATAGCAAACTCTTTTTGCCTGCTAGATTAAGATCGAGATAAAAGGCCAAGGTGTTGCTGGTAGATGTTCTGATTGCAGCTTGTAAAAACAAGGCTACTGTCTCCAGGAGAGTAAACTGTATTCTTTCAAATGTGTGTCCTAGTATTTATTGTAAGAAAAGGGATTTTTATCCTGTAAAACTGTGTTTTCTTTTTCTCTAATGAAGTTCAGGGTCAACAGTGAATTAAAATCCTAATTTTCTGAAAGTGAAATTAACAGCAAATGAAGTGAGTGGGGGAAAATGCTTTTCTAAAATCCTCAGATCAGGACTTAAGGAGAAGAAAACAACATGTATTGAATT
Organism: Falco rusticolus; assembly: GCF_015220075.1. Lineage (NCBI taxonomy): Eukaryota > Metazoa > Chordata > Aves > Falconiformes > Falconidae > Falco > Falco rusticolus. The sequence continues at coordinate 1,950,408 of NC_051210.1, forward strand.
AAATTAAAGTCCTTGGGTCAGTCTGTTTGTCTGGTTCATGGTTGTGCAGGTGTGCTGACCTCTGTTAGTGACTCACATTTGTTCTACCTTCTCTTGCAAAATGTATGTGTGTAACAAAAAGTAGATGGTCTCTCATGCAAATGGTAGTAAATTTATGACCTAAAATAGGCATATTCTTCCTTAAGGAATAAGGAATTATCAGGCATCATTTGCATATGTGTTTTTCCTTCTGTGCCTTTCAATAAACTTCTGTAAAAGCATACTGATTTTAAGAAATTGTAGATTCCTGTGTCAAGTTTCCAGAAGAAGGTGAATCTAGGCATGGGTCTGGGGAGAAGAAGTTGGGGAGCTTTATAAACTGTCAGGGCTCAAAAGTAGCAGTGGTACAGCTGAAACTCACCGTGAGTTTGAACAACTTAAAAGAAACATGAAATGTAATAAAAGAATCCTTCTTTGAATACATCAGGGTTGGTATGACCAAGACTGCTAAGGAGTTTGTAGGACCACTATTTTATAGAACAGAGAGAAGTTCAAGACATGTGCTCAGATGCAAAAGAGAGGGGATTGCCACACCAAAACCCTCTTTATAGAGGATTTACTAAAAGAGCAATCTCAAATATGGAAGGCTAGTAGAAAAGATATAGCCTGAATAGGTGAAACGGTGTTCATGTGAGATGTCTGTGTTCTAATGTAGCTCAAGGATTAAATTGTTTGAGCTGTTAGAGCCAGAGGACTGATTTCAGGGAACTGAAAGGTGGCTAATGTAACTCTAGTTTTTAATAGGATTTCAGGGGATATCCGAACCAGGAAGCCTGATGTCTTTATTTGCTCAGTAAACAATAGAATTAATGAGCATGGGATAAATCTGGCATTGAGGAAGATTTGACATGTTTTTTCATAATAGAAAAGAATGGAGCACAAATTCACTGGAGTCCACAAACATTTCAACAAAAGAGATCAAGTTAATACAATCTGCTTGGATTAGCACTTGGCATTGGCCAGCAGCATTTGGTAATCTCACATCGCAGGCTTCTAGAGAAAGAACAGTAGAAAACATGCAGTATTGTACTCCAGAGCACTCCTCCAGCAGTTTGTGGTACAGAGACTTCCTGAAGCAGGTGTGGTGTCTCTTTTCTATAGCTTTTGGTGGTGTTCTGTTTTTTGTTGGGTTTTTTTCTTCCAGGAATATAATGCTTTCTTGTGTCCACGTAAACTTTCTGCCCATGCTGTTTCTTGTGATAAGGAGTTCCATAGCTTGTCTGCATGTTTTGTAAGAGCCCACCTCCTTTTGATTTTTTGAACCTGAAAGCCAGCTAGTTTCATTTGATGCCTTCTCATGTTGTACTCCACAACTGCGATTCCACATGAGGCATGATAAAAGAGATGTCAGTCACCTTCCTGTTGCCTTATATTGCTTTCTTTCAGTTTCAAGAATTGTGGCATTTAGTTATTTCTTACATTTAACTGACCTTGTTGTTCCCTGTAATTCTTTCTGTCGGATATTATTGAAGACAGAAGACCAGAAGTACTTGGACTTTTAAACCTGGAATTACCATGAATTTATACAGTATTAGAATATGGGGGGTGGAGGGGTGGGGGTGGGATTGTGCAGCATTTCTTTCCTCTAATTTTGAATACTCTGTTTGCTTTTCGTGTGCAGCTGGGTGTAGAACTGATGTTTTCAGAGCTCTCTCCCCTAAAGTTCCCCTTCCAGGACAATAGCAATCAACTCAGAGATTACCACTGTACAGATGAAAACAAGGCTGCTTTTCCTCATCTGTATCACATCTATCTGGGCTGATGTTCACCTGCCTTTTAACACTTAGTATATCACTACTGAGGTCTTCCTGGAGGTCACCACGGCTGGATGTGACCTCCACTATCCTCAACAGAACCTTCAACAGATCTGCAGGCTGGGCTTTAAAGCAGTGAACAGCTGGATGTGCTTATCAGAAGCCAGGTGATATTACCTTGGTTCTTAGCTGTTCGTGCATCTACGTATTGCTGACCTGATAGCTGTAAAAATGCGTATTGTTAGAAATTCACAAAAAAAAGTGATTTTGACATGTGAACAAATGCTTACTGTCCACACGCAGCTTTGCCACTTCTCTTGAATTAAATATTGAAGGGGACTGACGTATAGCTGAAGTGACTGTGCAAAAAATCAAGCAGGTACATTTGTTACAGCAGCCCTTCTATAGAAGATTGGGTATAGTCAGTTTTAAGATTTGTTTTTCTAATGGTTATGTCTTGTTTGGCTGTGGAAGCCATATCTTTGAACAATGAAGTACAAAATAGTAAATTTCTAGAAGTTACACCTAAGCTAATAGAAAATGCAGGGAATGGGTCAGTGCAAAGATCTAACACATCTCATTCCAACATCTTTCCTTCAGTCTCTGACACTGAAGCACTGCATTAAATTATATATATATAAATGAGTTTCATAAAGGTGAACATTAAGCATAGTGTGGCATGTCTGATGAAGTTTTTACTGACATTTGTCTAGATGAAAAACTAATATCAGCTGTACCATTTTATTATCACTGGGCCAAGTTCATAATGCTGTGATTAAGGCAGTGACCAGGTTTTTGTCACAGGAGTCTTTAGAAGCTCAGTTACAGTTTTAAAGCTGAGATTAAATTTAGTATCCAGGATCTTAGTACAGTTAAAGAGATTAATTTCTTTTTAAAACTTAAACAGAAATTAGATGAGTCACTTCTGATCTACTCTGCTTCCCCACTTCTCCAGTTAAGATTAACTTTCGTACTGTGGGTTTCAGACTGATCAAAAAATCTGTGAATATTTAAATTCTCAGTGAGTTTAAATATATCTGCCTAGAATCTGCTTTTGGTTGCTGAAATAACTTATTGTTGTTTACGTTATATAATGTATAACTTAGTGTTTTTATTATTAAAATAGTTAGTGTAAATATCTATCAAAAGCACACCCCTTGGTTGTCCCTACGCAACTGTGAGGGCTAGGAAATGCACATAGTGAAATTCATTATCTGTTGGTCAAGTTATCTTTCTGAGGGAAGAGGGAAAAAGCTGAATGCTGTGATCTAAAGACTTGTTTTGGGCACAGTAATTTATGTTGCTGACATATTTTTAACATGGATATTTCAGTCCTTGATGTGCATGTAAGTTTCCATTAATGGTAGCTGTGCAGATGGATCCAAGACAGTATTTTAATAGCTAGGTGAAACAGTAACAGAATTACCCCCACAGCTGCTAAAGCTCTACAGGTGTAGTTACTTGTTTTGTTTCCAAGAATCTGGGTACTAAGGAAGTTTAATTTCAGACTTAAGTTGTAGTTTCAGATTCCCTGTGTGAGATTCCATTATGAGAAAGCTACTTTATTTATGTTTTTAATGCATAAATAATTTTTAACATACTTTTAATGTTTTTTTCATAGCTGTGAGTACCATGTGATGAGAAAAGGACAGCATGGATGTGTTGTGTTAAAGGTCAACCATGAATCTTATTACTATGCTAATAGTTCAGAGCAGGAGACATGAGGAAGAAGATGGTGCCTACGATGAGATGCCAAGCTGCCAGCAGAAGCAAATTCAGTGCTGTAGCATTTGTCCTCCATCATATTAATGTATAAGATGGAGGATCTTGTCAGTACTTTACCCTGTCAGTTTGTTATCATGAAGCATACACTAAGGACAGCTTTTATACCACATAGCTTTGGACACTATATGGATAATATATAGTCTTCCTCAATTCTCATTTCTTCATGGGAGACTTGAAGCAGAAAATAACTCTAAGCAGCTCTCTGGTCATTAAATTGTGTGATTTGACAAAAGAGTCAAATTTTGCTTTAACCACCCTTAAATAAAAAATAAAGTCCAACACTCTAAGTTGTAACTGGTCTCCTACGTGCCAGTTCAAACTGCTAAATAAATTTGGCTTGTTTCTGGAATTGGTGTTTTCTATCATATTCTAGCATTGGGTTCCCACCCACCCCCAATGTAAGTGTAACTTTTAATTTGAAAGACTTAGCTTCTTGTTGCCAGACTGTTGTCTTCCACTCCCAAGTTGGAGAACATGTCTTCAGCTGCTAAGTGAAAGCCAGTACTCAGACCTCCAAGCTATCTTTAACAGAGTAGCTCTGCATGTCTGATGTGTTCTGTCAAAAACCCATTTACGTGGGTGGAACAATACCTTTGTGAAACCACATTTGGCAAAACGTGTTTCCAAGCCTAATGCTTTTTTCCACAGGCATGCCAAGGTACCTCAGGCTAGATGCATTGTGCTTCACATGTGCTATGCTGTGCCTCAGATGTACTACTACATTTTGTTCTGCAGACGTGGCCAGTGTCTGTTTAAAACCGAGACGTGCAATTCCTCCCTCATATACAAAGAGCCTTCTCCAAAGAAAAGACTTCTCCGTTTTTTTGTTTGCTTCTGATTCATTGGCAACTGGAACATGGATGTGAGGACTAGTTCAAGCGTTGTGGCTGCCCCTGTTCAACAGTCTCTTTCAGCAGTTTAAACAAAAAAAAGCAGCATGAGAAAGTTTCAATGTACTACCCTACATATACATTAACTGAAGGTTGTACCACCAAATGTTTTTAATAGTGGCTTGTGTTGTCACTTTAAATTAAAATCAAGCCACAATGAAGTACAAAAATTGTTCTTTGAAAACTAACACGGATACAAATTTTGTATCCTGCTTCAGCATGCAGCTCACCCCGTGCCTTTCGGGTATGTCTGATACACTCTCATTCAGTGGAAACTTCTAGCCTGTAAGTAGCATATTAGAGCACAAAATACTTTAGTGCTACATCAGTAAATATATAATTAATTTTCAAATTCCTTCCTCTTTAACTTCTGACATTTGGGTGGAAAAATTACCAATTTTAGCACTACAAATGTGTTAATTACGAACATGAATCCTTTGAAAAAGAGAAAGGAGCATGAATCTTTAAAAGTTTTATTCTAGGTTTGGCAGAAGAAAGATGAACATTAATTCATGATGGACTATTCCTTCCTTCCTCAATAAAAGAAAAGCCTTGTTGCTTATTCACCTTTGCTTGGTTTGATTTCCATAATCCCTAGCTGGATTCTGACCTTTTTGGTGTGGTAGCTCAATTTCATCACTGAGCAGGGAGTATAATGTGTCGTATTCTCTTCTCAGTTACACACATGCAATATCAAGCACATGAGGTCGGTGGGATTGTAGAGGTGTAATTGAGAACTTGTTTTCACTCATCATCACATTCTTTTTGGACAACAGACAGAGACATGAGCTGGTGACATATAGATGGAACACCAAGTATGCAAAGAAATGCTTGATCACATTATAACTATGGTGGCCTCTGTGTGTTTTACAACTTCATATCATTTGATGAACTTTTTACAGATGGCTTGATAAGAAATATTTTTGCTTTTGATGCATTTCCAAACTGGCTTTCAGTTATTCATTATTAGTAGTTTATTTTTCTGTGGTATTTCCTTGGAGTTGTAGGTTGACTAGTTGAAGAGATTTATCGGGTTCTGTAGTCCCTTGTGTGCTCACAGCAAAGTTTACTTTTCCTTTAAGATGCTGGTATGATAACAACATCCTTAGACATAGTTATCTTAAGACATGATTTATTTGGTAGTGATCATCTTTAAGTAGAAATACACAGCAAGAGTATCTGGATTGTCTTTTATTTTCTTTGAGCTGTACAGTGTGCCAACCCAGAGCCCACTAATGCAACACTGGGGTGGTACAGGTGTAAATAGGGTCTATGCAACACTTTTGATCTTTTTATATAAATATGGTATTCAGATTTATTTTATGTTTCCTGGAAGTAGACTTTTTTGTGATATAGCTAAAATTGAGTGAGATTCATGGTGGTTAGCTTATCACACAACAGTAACTTTCCAGCACAAAAAGATTGTTTGGGAACTACACTGTTTATCGCCGCTATGCTTTACAGCCCTTCTGCTATCTGCAAAATAATCAGAGGCTCCCACTGATTCTACGTACATGTATGTGCTTCACCTCACAGATGTTGTGAGCAGAGCAAAGGAATTCAAACGCACTAAACTCAGCTTGTTGTAAGGAAGTTCATCACTCCCATCTGTTTTCTTCCACCATGAGTCATCAGATATGGGAATCAACCTTTGGCTTAGTCTTAACACAGAGGGCACAGGTTCACTCCTGCCCTTGTCCAGCCATTCCCTCTTCTAGGCAGAGGTCAGCACTTTCCCAGCCTGCTCCCTGGGACGTGAACTAAGATCTTCCTGAGAAAGAAAGAATCCACCAGCATGCTGGAATGCCCTGAGGCCGTAGCAGTGTTCTAGGAAACAGGCAACTCACAAATCACAGACCCAGTGTGTGTTTCACCAGAAACAATGATGCCTGAAAGCTGCCTCTGCACCACTTTGCACTCTCACTGTCATCCCAGACCACCTTGCTCTACTGATGATTTGTCCAAGTCTTCGGTCATGTCCAGACAGGTCCAAGTGTGAAGACATGAGGTCAAAGCGATTACAAGACTGCTCAACATATTATGAAAGTAGTGTGATTGCTTCTAAGTCTCTTCCTTTTGTTCTATGCTTCAGATATTTTCTCTTACATGAATGAACTCACAAAAATAATAGATTGGGGAGGACTAGGAGACATCTTTGATTTTGTTCTGAACAAATCCAGATTCAAAATCAGTGACACTTCCCCCAGGTAAACTACTCCACTGTCAGATCTGACATAAGGTTCCTTTTCTGCCAGCGTCCCAACATTTTGTCCTGCAATTAGCCCACGTGCTGTTTTTTGGGTAGTTACCGCCACATCCCCACCCCCCTCCCCCCTCCATCCCTGAGAGCTCACAAGTTTTTTGGGGCATGTTTACAACTGAAAATTTCTCCAGGAAGCTGAGCTACCAGTTTGGTTTTTTCTCAGCCAGAGGGGTTGCCTCTTCTCTGCATCTGTTGGCCATGCTGGTGTGTCATCACTCTGCAGCAGAAAATGCAAGACCAGTGTTTCCTGACACTTGCTGGACATGGCAGCTCGATGGCTGGCATGCTCCTGGAAGAATGTTCTTGTTTCTGATCCCTACTCCTACCTCCGTATGTGTCGTCTGTAAACCTAATGATTAAAGATTTAAATGATTCAAAATTTGAGAAGCTGAGGGATGGACTAATTATTGTCAGTCTAAAAGAAGGTGTTGATCCCCACTCAAAGCTGGCTAAGCCCTCTCATGTAAATCTTAGATGGTAATTTCTGTTTTGCTTAATAAAATACATTAAAGCTTACATATGTTACGAAGGTCCTAATCCTCTGGCTGAATCCCAGGTCCCTTCAAAGCCTTCATATTTGGGGTCTTTCTCTGCATAGCTTTTACGGGTATGAGCCAGGCTCAGGGTTGCTCAAGCAGCTACATGCAAAGATGTAGAACTCTTCTTGTGCAGGAAAGACAGCAGCGGGACATCAGGTAGCAGGGCCACAGCTGGGGTCAGGCATAGGCAAGAAGGAATGGATTGCTATATTCTATTTGCATGCTTTACTTTCAACTAGGACCTGCCAAATTAGGACTTAAATTAATAAGCACCCTGAAACACACAGGAAGACTTACTGTATTTCCCACCTGTGACTGTGGGGCTTTTTTCCCTATAGTATGCACGTGGTGTTTCCGGTAGAAGTGATTTAGTGGAAACAGAAGGATTCTAAGGACTATTTTGAGCTTTGGTGAAGGATGAAAGGCACTAGTGTTGCCAGTTCTAGAAACAATGTCTTTCACCAAAGTTTTGGTTAACATCCTCCTGGGTAGTCACGCTTCTGACTTCAACGGGAGTCACAGGCTACGTAACGAAGAGTGGAATTTACTCTGTTATGACTCAGCTTGAAAAGTTTAAAAGATAACATTTTTACAATTAGATGTTTAAAACTTCTTTGTGAGTTTATTTGCATTATGGTTCATTTCATTGCTGAAACCCTTCATTTGAAGTGATTAGTTCGATAGAATAAGGGACTTGGCTTGTAATCTGGGAAAATATTTCAGATAGAATCAGGATGAAAAGTTGACCTAAAAGCTTTACCAGGATTCCTCCCAAAAGATACTTTTACATGGAGGTTGCTCTTAAGTGATGGTATTAAAAGATGTAATTAAAAGAATTAAAGGTGGGAGGAAGGAAGGATGTTGTTGACTACACTAACCGAAGAAATTTCATGTTGAAATCAAGACAGACTGAACTGGGGTGACCCAACATGAAACTTTGTTACAGTGCGATTGTAGTTGATTTCTTAGAGTAAGTTTAAAATAAATTTTCATTCTTGTTGTTATGGAATAAAACCCAGTGAAGGACTCAGCTGGTGGGAGATGCCTTACTGCAGTTTTAAACTAGTTGCTCTTATTGAACTAGTGAGCCTTAAATGCCAGGAAGTGCTTTTGCTACTTTACTGCATGGGCTTTGATCCCCCTCCAGGACTACAGTCATTTGGATAAATCTGTGTTTATACAAAGATTTCTGAGCATTCAATATATACCACAGTCTCTCTCATGAAGGGACTCACGAAGGGACCCAGAACAAGGATAACTTTCACAGAGCAAAGAAAAAAGTCTATTCTGGTAATTTTATTTCAGAATATGTAGTGAATAAAGCGAAATCTGTGTACAAGTTTTCCAGCTCAATAAATTCTTGCAACCCTGGTCTGTGAAGCTGGAAGTGAAAATTAAATTGTGGGTTTTCTCTTTATCATATATCAGTGCTGTTTTTAAATTTTATTGCTGAATTTGCAAGTAAATGCAGAGGGAAAAAAAAAGGTAGAAAATTCCTATTTTGGAAACTCAGCTTGATTTCTGAATATCAAGCTGTTCTGTTCAAATTCATTTATTATTTCTAAACAGTAGAGAAAGTACTATAACCAAATCAATCCCATATTTAAACATAGATTTAAAAGAATGCTTCTAATTTCAGGGAGTTGTGCACCGGTACTCAATAGATACCAGTGCATGAGTCCTAGAGTGGCAAAAGCATGTTCAGGAGTCTGAACACTACAGTTTGCCTTGCTTTGTCTCCTGGTATCCTTGAGGATCAGAAAATTAGAGAAAAAATATGTAATTGTGAACATTCCTAAGTGAGGTACATCATTTTATAGTACATAAATAATCTATGATAGTTTTTGATAACTACTGAATTTGAATCTCTACAATGCAAGCCTGACTACATACCAGGCTCAAGTTTGTTTCGTTGGACGTTCATTCACCTGTATTTACCCTCAAGGATCACTTTCCACAAAAATGTGAGCTATATCTGGACTTTTTTCTTTAATTTTTTTCTAGTTAAAAAAAAAAAATCCCCTTAGATTAAAAAAAAAAAAAAAAAGGTGATACCAGTTTTGTCTGGTTCCAAATTTAACAGTTTTGCAAACAGGGTTGATTTGAAACAGAATGAATTCTGCCTAAACTTGGGCAGCCTTTCCAGGTATTTGCTGTCTATTATAAATTATCATAGTTGTAAGGGATAAAAACCCTTGGGACTGAGAAAGAAAGAAAATAAACTTACCTCAGAACTGTACTGTCATAAGAGATCTCTGCTGCCACATTTTTTTCAGAGCCATACAGATATAAACTAGTTTCTGAGCTTACACTTTTGCTTCCTTTTGTCTAAAGGTAGCTGTGCTGGAGTGACATAGTGACTCAAAAGACTTTAAAAACTGTTGATTATGTTGACAGTGCATGTAGAAAGTAATGCTTTCCTAGGAAAAAACTTCAGGCACGTCTTGGAAAAATCCTATTATCTTTTTCTGATATTTTCCTAATTTTATAGTAGATTTAAGTATTTCTATATCTGTGGCTCAAAGAAATCAATATACATTTTCTTTAAGTCTGCTCATATTTCTAAGAGCAGTGTGAGATTTTAGATTTCTAGATGATATAAAAGTACTCATACTTTGAGTTGGGTGAAAAAAAGTGGCAGATCCTAACTTCTAAATTGTCTGCAATTGTCACATCAACTGGAGGGAGACAGTTCTTTAATTCCTTGAGATTTACACGGTGTTCAGAAATCCAAGATGTTTAAGCCCATGGGAGCTTTGTATTTCAAATAATCTTTGATAGCTATTTCTTTCAACGAGAATAAATTGAGATGCAACAAATAAGCAACTTGTATTTTGCATGCTTCAAAACATTCATTTCTGTTAAAAGAACTATTATAATGGGTTCTCATTGAGACTACACAGAGGAACGGAATCTAAAGCACTAACAAATAATTCTTTTATATGACTCTGGGAAACTACTTGGAAGAATTACAAACATATTTGTAATCTGTAGAATACTCTAGACATCAATAGAATTTCACTGATCTAGAAGTTACTTTTTCGAAAGCAGTGGCTTGTGTTTTATTCAGTATGTGTAACCTCTACATTGTCTAATTGTCTAGTCTTGATTTTTTTTGCTTGCTTTTATTTCCACATTACCAAAGGAGTTTGAACTTGTACACTAACTATTGTTTTATCTTTTCTGAAAGTCAGGCTGTTGTGTTATTCACAGTACATTACTTACAATCTCAGGGGAAAACTGTCATTGGGACTGTGATTGTTGCCTAAAATTAAGGGCTCTGACTTAAAACATCGCTTGAACATGTGTTTACAATTGGAGTTAACGGGGAAGTTATTTCCTTGATTTGGATCAAAGAATGTATCGTACCTTTTTGGATCAAATCCTTATAAAAGTAGGGAGATAGGTGTTTCAAAATGCAAACAAGATAAAAAATGGTTACTATCTTTTTTTTCAATTCTTATGGCTCTGTTTGCTATAAGTCTTTACTTCAGGGAGACTTGGCTGATATGGTATATTTACCATAGAATATAGGAACTCAACAGTAAGAGTCTTTTGTTTGACGAGACTTTCTGGTAGCCAGTAGCCATAAAATCATAGAATGATTTGGGTTGGAAAGGACCTTAAAGATCATCTAGTTCCACCCTCTGCCAGGGGCAGGGACATCCGCCACCTGCCCAGGTTGCTCTGAGCTCCACCCAGCCTGGCCTTGAGCACTGCCAGGGATGGGCCATCCACAGCTGCTCTCACCACCCTCACAGGGAAGAATTTCTTGCTCATATCTAACCTAAACCCACCCTCTTTCAGCTTAAATCCATTGCTCCTTGTCCTCTCGCTACCTGCCCCTGTAAAAAGTCCCCTCCAGCTTTTCTGTCAGACCCTTTAGGTACTGGAAAGTCACTATAAGGTCTCCCTGGAGCCTTCTCTTCTCCAGGCTGAACAACCCCAGCTCTCTCAGCCTGTCTTCATAGGAGAGGTGCTCCAGCCCTCTGATCATCTTTGTGGCCTCCTCTGGGCTCACTCCAACAGGTCCATGTCCTCCTTATGATGGGTGCCCCAGGGCTGGATGCAGGAATCCAGGTGGGATCTCACCAGGCTGGAGCAGAGAGGGAGAGCCACCTCCCTTGACCTGCTGGTCACACTGCGGGTGATGCAGCTCAGGAGACAGTTGACCTTCTGGGCTGCAGATGCACATTGCTGGGCCATGTTGAGCTTGTCATCAGCCAACACCCCCAAGTCCTTCTCCTCAGGGCTGCTCTCAATCCATCATCCACCCAGCCTGTATTTGTGCTTGGGACAGCCCTGACCCATGATGTATTAGTCTTGCCAAGGCAGACGATGTCAGGGATTTTAAATGGAGTTTACAGATCTTGGTAATACAAAGGACATGTGATAACATCTCGTCCATTAGCAGCTATTATGATAGCTTTCTCTGCTCTCTGTGGTATAAATAGAGTCTTACTACAATAATCCCATTCCATTTCTCTGCTGCTGTGGTACATCCTCTCGCACGCATTGTCAGAGATAAGAAGGAACAAGACTGGGGAGGTGGGGCTATTTTTCCCCCTGGTACTGTTTTTAAACAACAATGCTATTCCCTTTGTTATATTTTCGTAAGAGAATCCCAGAACCTCAGTTAATCTAAGTAAGGCACTGTTTGGCCTTGGGAGTTCATTGATAGCTTTCATTCCACTGAACAACAGAGGATGGAGCATAAAAGACATGGAGGACACCAGCCTTATATGCTGTCTAAGGAAAACACTCTTTTCAGACAAGGACAATGTTTTCTGGAAAACTGAGCTGCAGCGCATTCAGGAGGGTGCAGATGGCATTTCTGCATGGACTTTAGGAAAGGCTCAGGTCTTGGTAATTCTGTGACTTGTGTTTTATTCCCAGCATACAGAATCTTGCTCTAGAAGTAAAAGCAAAATACACGGTTAGCACTAGAGGTGAGACTAGCTGCACCAGCTATTAGGGGTGCCTGTATTTGCACTGTTTTCAGCTCCCTGTTGCTTTAAACTCTGCTGAACATTAATCATTTGAACTTCAGCTTTCCAGGTGAGATGTGTGCCTCAGGCTAACTGTAATTATGAGGAAAATACCTGTTTTTTTCAGAAAACAAGAATGAACAAAAGCACATTATTTTGTTCTTGTTAGAAGGAATTCTGGCAACTTTTCTCTGAGAAGTTCCAGCAGCTTGAGCACTGGCAGCAAAAGCTCTTTTTATGATGCATATTCTTTTGAAAACCTTTATTAATGATACACATTTTAAAGAGATTATTACTAGAACCATGTAAATGTTGAAGATACTTGTCCATGCTGAGTGTGTTAAAGCTCAGAATTTGGCAGGACTTCCATGACAGTTTTACCTGTGATCTCCTACATGGCTGGATTTTGTTGAACACTAGATAAAGGATAGTATCCCCTGTGCTTCCTTGATGTACTCCAACAGTACGGCAGAGACTGCTTGACATGGGTGTTGATGCGAAAGGGCAGAAGACTGTTGATGAAGAGCCCATGGAGGAGGGACAGAGGTGGGAACTGGGCAGAGGGTGAAAAGGTGAATGGGAATTAGAAGGTGGAAGTTAAGGGGTGGGAAGAGATTGGGTGATAAGGGGCGGAAAAGTGACACAGCCTTGAACTGGACAGCAAGACCAGGATCCACTGTGATATGCAAGAAAAGAAACATAGGTGACAAGGATCAGAGGTAGATGGAAAGAGCTAGGCTTAGCTGAATAAGCCAAGCCATTGAACACAGAGAGACAGAAGACAGTAAGTGAGGGACACGTGTGATGAGAGTAGGTCAGGAAGAGAAAAAGGAGGAACAAAGCTTGTGTTAAACTGAGAGCTGCCAGACAAAGTGGGAGTAAGGAACAGTTACATTTGGAAAGAGAATATGGAAACTGGGCAAGGATACTATCAACAGTGAAAAGTTGTCATTACAAAGAGGGTGGAAAGGCAAAGGACAAACTGGAGGGAAGAGAGCAGATGAGACCAAGAGGGTAGGAAGCTGTGTGCTGCATGGGCTGTGCTTTCCCCTGGAACCGTGAGCAGACCTGGGGTGCACCTCTCCTCTGCCCCAGCAAGCCGTTGTAAAGCCTCCCCTGGCTAGCTGCACAGCTGCTGACCACACCGCGGTGGTCCGCCTGATTCTACCCATTCTGTTCTTCCCTTCAGTGGCCAGGCAGGGTGGGAATTCAAAGGGATTCAAAAGGTCTTAATGAGATGACTCACCCCACATGGTGATACGATGTCATATTTTAAGCTTGCTTCCCACCACCCCACCCCCCCTCAGATCTTCACTGTATCACGAGTGCTTCTTGAAGAATGGAGATAGACTGTTATTATTAATTATGTTACTGGCTTTAATCATAGGTGCAGACTACTTTAAACTTTACCTTTCGTGATTTTTGAGCACATGACCTTGCATTCCTGCTGATTTTATTTTACCGCAGGTCTGTGTATGTGTTTGTGCAATATGCAGGTGATTTGATACTACCCAGGCTCTGGTTGTGAAATTCCCTTTCATAAATTTTATGCAATAATACTAGAGCGTCTTCCTAATCATTTTAGGAAGGAAAACATTGGAAAGTCTCTAATATGGCAAGCAGAAGGGAGGGGAGCTGCTGATTTCGGTGGAGTCCTAGCAGAAGCTGGCATGGTGGCAAGATGCAATCACATACTGGTTATGGATGAAATCTAATCCACTTAACTAGAATTTAAAACAAATAATAGCAGAGAAGAGAGGAAAGAAATAATGGTGGAAAGAGGCTTGTATAAACAACTTCCTTTATAACCAATTTGTATTACTACATTTCAGCTGAACAACAGATACAGTCCAGGTTTTTCTGAATACAGAAACCAGACGGTTTTTAAAGCAAAACATTAATCGCACTTATTTACTTCTACAGTGACAGTGCACATTTAAACAATGCATCTTTGTTTTTATTTCAAAGATTTATTGAAGTAGACAACTGTTAGTGACTCTCAGGAGCCATTCAGGGAGTCAGATTCAGAGTCCAGCCTGGTGAGGAAAGCAGAGGTCTGTTCTGACAGCCCCCTGAAAACAGGGAATGGTCCCACAGGGGCATCGCTGGTGCAGGAGGGAAAGGTAGGCTTAATTCAAGGCATAAGTAAATAGGTGGGTGTTGTTTTGGGATTTTTTTCTGAAATTAAACATGCTTATTTGGTTTGTGACCCACCACAAGGTTATTGAACAGTATCTTTAAACAATTTCAAAATCTATCTGGTTAATTATTTATTAAATAGCACAGATGCCCATTATATGCATTGCATTCCTGTTAAGACCTTTTTGATTGTTTTGTTTGGGTTTGTTTGTTTTGTGGTTTGTTTGTTGTTGTTTTTTTTTTTTTTTATTTTATTTTGGAGAAAAAGATTATTACACTCATTCTTGCCATCAAGAATATTGAATAGTTCGATTTAATCCCTTAGGTCTAGACTAGAAATCCTGTCATCTGACAGTCCATCTCAAATGCTTGACTATGCTTTGAGGACCCAACATGGGTAACAGCTGTGAAGGAATGAGGGGACTGGGAGTAAGGCAGGAGGAAGCATAAATGATCTTTTCAAGTTGGGAGATTGCAAGGAAAGTTCACTCAGGCACATGGGGCTATTCATTCTACAGTTCAGCTGTTGCTGGGACTTGCCCATAATTTTCCAACGTCTGCCTTCAGAGATAGATGTCTTTTCTCTCCCCTTTCTCCCTTCTTTCCCCCTGCTGTTTTAGATGTGGAAGGAACAGGTATTGTTCTTCCTGTAATACACGTTAGCCTGCTGAGCACCACATGAAGGACCTAGGTACAAGTAATTTTTCAGGCTGGATATATATATGGATAGCTTCAGTGACATGGGTGCGTTGAATTCCCAGAGATACTGCTGCAGTTCTGTCCACAGCTTAAGAAATGTGCAGGGGGAGGAGCAGGTAAAGTGGCAGGACTAGATGCATCTCCATGGCAATAAGCTAACATTTTCTGCGTGTGTGTGCGCATTTTTGTCAATTTGTATTTGAATCGCCTACTAAGGCTACTTCACATTTAAGAAGAAAAAAATCACAATATTAATTACTCTGGGGAAAGTTTTGTTGAGTGATTGAAGAATTGTACCATGTTCTTTGTTATTCCACTTGAAAATCTTGCTCCTAGTCTATAGAACCTGCACTGGAGTAAACAATCTTACTGAAAATTTCCTATTTAAAATGAGCATGGTGGGTGGCAAAAGCTAGATGTTGAATCCTGATGGGGAAACTGTAAGCATTTGTTGTGCAAATGGAATTGGCTTCAGTTGGGCAAGCATAAATTTGGCTCTACCAAGTAATTTTCAGAATGAGATGTCTTTAGGGAATAGTAAATTCCACTTTTCTTTCAGTGTTACTTTTCTGGGAAAGGTGCTTTTATTCTATAGAAGGAGCTCTGCTGAGCACCTCCCATGAAGCTAAGAATTGACTTCAGTAAAAAGCATAATGACTATGTGTCAGATAAGACAGTGATGAACTGTGTTTCTTCAAAGAGCAAGAAGGAAACTTGCTTTCCTTCCGTTGACATCAGAAGCAAATCCATACCCCACAGGGCATTTAAAAGTAGATTTTCTATTTTCAAAGGAGGATATTACTGCTAATACAATAATTGCCTCTGGCTAGTTTCCTTTGAATTCCTTTCTAATTTTTTGTTAGACAAGTTAATTATATCATCATTTAAATCATACAGTGGTAGCAATCTCTCCATAACACATGAAGCCTTTACTTTAACACACTAATGTATAACTGTGAACAGCCTTTTTTACTTTCTTGTCTGATAAAAATAATATGCTCTGTTGGCTAAAATTTTGCAGCAGATAAATGACTTGTTCAGAAATCTCACAGGTCTGATTGTAATTTCCATTTTGGATGCCCATCTACATTAGTACAAAGTACATACAAAATGCTAATAAGAACACTGGTGTCCCTAAGACAACTTTGCATCACCACAATACTGCAAGAATAAATCACAACAATGTATTATGTAAGAGACCTTATTCAGGGTTGCTCTGGTTCTTAACATTGGTCCTAATGCGCATTACCTGAAAATCATAAAGAAAAACAGCTTAGCCTTCAGACAATTTTCTGTAGAAAAACACAGAAAACAAAGTGACAAATAAAGCATTTAAAATATTATAAATTTCTATTTTCTCTTTCTTAAAAAAAAATGTAAATAAAAGAAGCTAATTGTATGAGATACATTTTTCAGTATAATTGGCGTTGCCTGAAGAAAGGACTTCAAATACATTCACTTTTTATACAGAACAGTATTTTAAGTCTAGTGTTAACAATGGATTTTATAGATTTGAAGCTCCTGCAAGCTATGCTGAAATGAGTGCTAGAGCTTACTGCTAGAACTGTAACCCTAGAAATGTTTTACTTTATTTTTTCCTTTAAAGACATGCAGGGAGGAATTACTTTCACTCCCTTCCATGTTAGTCCCAGTAAACAGTTTACTGTTCTGATACTGTGAACTGTTTGGACTTAGGCCTGGGTAATATTTACCTCGTTTAGAGCTTTTCTTGGGTGGTTATTAAGTGTTACATCTTGGGTCCTGTAGCATGTATTTAACTTGAAGAGATTTCCTTTGTCTCAGGAGCCTGCTAGTGGAAAGTTTAGTTACTCTGACAGTAATGAGGAATTGTACCATCAAATTGCATTGTTAATGTTTACGGTTCCTCTTTCTTGTTCATGAGGATGCATGCTTAGTCACAACTGAGTGGTACCAAATAACTTCCCAGTTTTGTTTGGGTTTGAAAGCTCAGCATACAATGTGCTTGAAGTCAAAAGATCCTGAGAAGGTGTTCAATGGTTTAGTATCAGAACAGAATTTCAGTGTTTAATCTGGGAAGGGAGAGTGCTGTATTCTGGCCTTCTTTGGGGGGAGTACGCAATTATGCGTTATGCTTTGCTGTCTTTGGATTAAACAGACCCAGCTCTGTGAATAACAGTCCAGGTGCCATTCCTATATCTGCTTTAGTGTCCTGCTTGTTCTTTATTTTTAAGGTATTTTTCATCTGATTATAAAGGTTAATACAGATGTATAGAAAACTGGTGTGCAACACCACTGGTTACACTGTATTAGCTGGCATAGCCCTCTTCACAGGGGGGACTTCCAACCCATATCACTGATACCCTGGGAAAATTGCCGACCTGGAGGCAGCACACAACTGAGCTTTGGGGAAAACTGACCTTTTTGGTGGTAGGTGAGCTCACGGGCAAGTGCCAGCCTGAGGGTGCTCATTAGGATTCGACATAAAAGTTTCCCTGAGGTGCTCAGCCCTGAAAGGCTTGGGGTACCCCTGCTGAGCACTAGTCCAGAACTGCAGGTGGCTGGGAAGGGTTACTAAGAAAAACGTAATTGTGCGTGGGGTTGGTGATGGATTCTGAGAATTCAGTTTGGATCCTAAAATCCTAACAAAGCCTTTTTGTAGGTCTGGCCATAAACATTTGCACAGGGGTGTAAGTGTTTGTCCACAGACATGACAAAACTCTGCTGGGTTTGCCATCCCTTTGACCAAAACGCATAAAGCAGAAATCTCACAGAACTGCTTCCTCTAAGACACGGAGTTTTGTCCTCTTGGTAGGTTGAATGAGATTGGGAGAGCTGAAATGTGCTGCTTGTTGTCAGGGTTGGAAGTTAGAAGGCAAGGAGCTGTGCCTTTGGTCTGCTGCGGCTGTGCCGGGTATGGTGGCATTATCCACAGCCCCTTGTTGTGAGCTACACTTTATGCAGTGGCTTACTCTCTATGGAATATAAAACGGTATTCACCTCTCCTGTTCTGTTTCCCTGAATGTACAAAGTCATGCCAAATGTTGGGCAATGTACCCCCAGCGGCTCATGTGAGTAAAATGGATAAGGAGTGTGCCATCCGCTGCTGCGTGATCTGGATTCAGGTGCAGTCATGGGATCAACAGTGTAGATTTATTAATTCACTCAATCTAATTTATTCTGCTGGATATTGTTACAGTTGCTTGTGAGATTTTAGTCTTCATTGTTTCGTAATGTCTGAACAGCAAGTTTTACAACTAATTGTTCTGTGGTTATTCATATAACCAGCGTGTATGGAGAACTAAAACTCTCTCAAATCCACATCCAATTCTTTCCCTGGATACGTACATTAAAAAAATGACTTTCTTAAGTCAAGAGGAGTGAGCCATGCCTAATACAATTGTGGAAGTAATTGACAAAGAATATGATAGGGGCCAAAAGTCTAAATGGTGTTAAAAGGATTAGACAGAATTGTAAAGGTTAAGTCTTTTGGTGACTGTTACTACACGGGATGGTCCATGTGTTGCTTCCAGCTCAGTGAGGCTCACAAGTGCGATGGGTATGAGCTGAGGGTGGGTATTGGGTTGTGTGATGCTCCCCCTCGCTCAGATCTCCTCCCTGAAGCATCTGTCCCTGGCCACAGCCACATACTGGATTTGGGCTCCTTGGATCATCAGCCAAGCTCGGCATGGCTGCTCTTACAATTTGATCCTATCTGTGCTGTTTTGTCTCTCTGTTTTGGATTATTTTCTTCCCATGTTACGTTATTTCATCGCATTGTCAGATAGCTAGCTTGAGGGGAGGAGGCAGAATAGATTCTGACAGTCTTATTGACTAGGAAGAACATTAATTTCCACATGCTCTACACATGCTTATTGATTTCCATCTTCTCATGATACCAATTCTGTAAGACTTATTTGCATTTATTATTTTATAGACACATGTTTAAGAGGAAGAATTGATGTTTCTGTATGCTTCCTTTTGATTCTTTATACAGTCATAATCATTCCCTTCTTCAGACAATAATGAACATGCACAATAAATCATAACTTTGTTTAAAGATTTTATAATCCTTGTGATTAGTTCAGCACAGTCTTGCAAGTGCAGATTATGTCTGTGCTGGATGGAAGGGTGTAAGTGATAAATTTCATAGGGAAATTATTTTTACCACGGTCCTAAAGGCAGCATAATCATCTCAAGTGCCTGATGCCAAAATGGTTTCTTCGCATGAGAGACTTCAGGATAACTATTTGCAGAGGGAAAAAAGCCAATGATGAGTGAAGCAACCTCCTGTTCCACAAAAATCAATAGAATTGCCCAATGTCTCGCAGGATGGAACTGCATTATGTTGGTCAGTCTGACTTGCAAGATTCCTGTCTTATGGGCTTAAACTTGTTTTCAGTTTGCCAAGGAGAACACATCACAGGAGTACATGTGAGTCAGCATCTCAGCTGGCTAAGGCCAGAGCGTTAAGGACCCAACAGCATGCTTGCTGCAAAACATTTTCATTTTAAAATCTGCGAAAAGGACAAAGTGCTTATTCACATTTTTTAAAAAGGAAAAGAAAAATGGTAAGGGGTTTCTGGGATTGTTGTTTTGCTGTTTTGCTGGGGTTTTTTTTCACTTAAAATTACACACAACAGTGCAATTAGCTTAGGAAATGGTACTAATGCTCATTCAAATATGCTTCTGTGGGGATTAGTGCAGACGGAGCATGGAGGAAACTTATAGGCTAAAGAGGACTGCTTCATATATGGCTTTATATTTTATTGTATATATGGAAGTGACACACTATAATGCAGCCTTTTCATGCTGGATGTGAAAAGAAAAATGGGATGAAATGGGACGAAATGCTGTTGCTGATCTGATGAGATCTGAGCTGTAGAATAATCCTGCTAAGCCTAGAACGTCCTCTGGCAAGTCTCAGCTCTCATGCTGTCATCAGTAGGAGGGCTGCTGAAAATTAAATGGATTAGGCAAAGCTAGCTGGTCCTCACCAGTGGGGCATGTGATGCCTTCTCCTGCTCTGCCGTTCAGGGTGAGGAGGCATATCTGGGGCTCGGGGAAGAAACGTGTGGCAGGAGTTTGTGATAAAAATTGAGATTACTGGTGGTGTCTAGGAGTTCCTTTAAACTGTGCTTAACCCTGGGGTCAGTGGGTCAATTATTGTGCCCTGGTGTTGAACGGCAGATCAGTGGCGTGATGAGTGGATAGGGTAGAGGTGGAGGATAGGGGTGGCACATTTGAGAAGATTTCTCTGAGGCTTGCTTACAGTGCATGAGGCAGTGTGAAGCAAAGAGCAGTGCAGCAGGACCCCTTCTCAAGCAGGATAAATTAGCTGACTTGGAGATCGATGTCATACAGCTGGATTACTTCCAGTGTCAGTTGGGTCAGAGCTGGATGTGCTGCCTCACGCTGTGTATGCATGTCAGCAGGGACCCACAGAGCCACGGGGGAAATGGAGAAAGGTTTTCAGTCCGTGCCAAAAAAAATACGAAGGATCAGTCAGTTTACCAAGTTTTAGGATACGTCCAAGCTGGGGGCTCAGGATTCTCTGACCTCCCTTCTGACATGCAGCTCTTTGGGACCCTGCTCAGCTGGAGCACACCTGTGGAGCCACCAGCAGCCACCAGCATCTCCTTCCCAGGGCGCAGGTGTCCCCGCACACCGCACGGGACCCATTGCAGCACGCTGGGTACCAACTCACACTTACCCTTCCAGTGAAGGGAGCTTCCTGCAGAGAGGGATCAGGGACTGAGTGTCCTTCATTTTCCTTCATTTTTGCTGATGTAGAAAGGGCCAGTGTCAGTGAGAAGTGATGGGGGGGTTGCAGTGCCGTGTCAGTCATGGCATGCTGCTTGAAAGTGGCTGGAGCTCAAGCCTCAGGCTCAAGGTTCCTGCCCAGGTCACCCACTCCGCTGGAGCTGCCTGGAGGTCAGCATTCCCATCTGCACATAAGGGTCTATCTGCTGATAAAAGGCTACTCCAGATGAGATATGGATTTACAGTGTCTCTGTTATTACAAGCAGATATCCTAATAGCTACTGATGGGCTTACCCCCATGAATGTCTCTAATCCCTTTTAAGACTGCTCATCCTCTTGGTCTCCCTGACATCCTGTGGCAGTGAGTATCACAAATAAAATGCAGTGTATAACAAAAACAGAATAATAATAAAAAAATCTTGTCTTTGGGGGTTTTTTTTTTGGCTTTTCTGAAAAGTTTTAAGTTTTGTTCTAATAAATTCACTAGGTGCCCTCTCTCTCTTATGGCTCTATAGACTGAGGACACGCCTCTCATCAACCACTTATTTCCCAGTAGCTTTGTAGCAAAAATTTATAGCAAATCATTAACTATCATTTACTCAGCATTAAATTAGCATCAATTGCTGGGTTAGCGATTCAAACAGATAACTTTTAGATTTTAAGAAAGCTTTCAGCATTATAATTTTTTCCGCAAGGAGTTCTCCGTGTATTTATCAGGTTAAGTCATTTTTTGAGGACTTAAGAACACACTTGTAAAGGATCAGTTTTGATATATTCCAGAGTTCATTCTGTAGGTTAAAACTATTTTGTCTTACTTTCCAGCTTTTCCTTCCACTGGAATCTTAATAGAAAGAGTAAGACACGCCAAGCTGTCCCATTACAAATTTTGCACTAAACAATGTTGCATGTCCATCGTTGCTGTCACTCCTAAATAACTCATAGTAAATGATGAAAGTAAACCACCTTTTCGGTGCATTTCACTTTGCAATACTTGGAAGATACTGCTTTTCTGATAAGAAATGAGACTGGATTAAGGAGCATAATTCTAGGTCATGGAAAGGTGAGAATATCTGCTTTGTGATTGCATTTCTTTTCAACAGTGGAGAGGAATCAAAACCCAAGGAGATGCAGAGGCAGGTCAGCGGTCCCAGCCAGGTGTTCTTGTTCATGCTGGTTCTAAGCTGCAGAGGCCCTTTCTTGTTCAACAGCCTGTGCTTAGATAAAGCAAAGCAGGGTGGCAGGCACAGAAACTGGGAGTTGTATGTAATGGCATCCTATGTTCAATCTTACAGGCAGATGTGCCACAGGAGAGCTGTCTAAGAAACAAGCATAATACATATTCAGCACAAAAAAATGGTACATGGAAACATTCAAACTTCTTTCCGTGCTTTTGCCCATAACAGAAGGAGAAAAGAGATTCCCCTTTTCTCCCATGCACTGGGAAAAAAAAGTGAAAAATGTTGCAGTATTTTCCCTGTAATCTTAATAAATAAATAAATAAAGTAAAATGTGCAAATGTGGAAAACCAAAACTTACTGTCTTTTTTTTTAAAGTGCCTAATTAAAACCATTTTGGCATGATCCAGAAGTAAAATGCCACAACTCTGGGTTGGTAAAGACAAGGAGAACCTGACGTCAATACACCAAGCAGCAGAACTTCTGTAAAAAGAGCTTCATCATTGCCTAAATCAGTTCAGGCCACTTAGTGAATCTATATTTCTAGGTATAGAAAATAATTGTTTTTAATAATGTGAGAGGAAATGTGATTTCCTTAATGAAAAAACAAGAAATGCCATCATGTGTCATTAAAACTTTTTGCATTTTCTCTGGGGTCCAAAGAGTATTTCCTCCTGTCATTCCCTTTGGCAATTTTTCCTTTAGCTGATGTTTCATAATTACATCACCAGAGGAGAAAAACAGCCTCATAAGGGTTTTTTTTTCTTTTCCTTTTTTTTAGCAGGAACATCATTTAGGGGATCATCTGTTGAAAATAGACTATATTTTTTAGAGAAAGTGGCATGAAGTGTTTAAAAAGTAAACACTAGAAACCAGAGATTGTTACCTTCCTAATATATGCATTTTTAACACTTATTATGGTGCTGTTTTGGAGAAATAAAAAAAAAAAAAAAGTTTTCTATAATTAGTAAGGCAGGCAGTGAATTGGGAGCTCAGAAAAGCTGCCCTCTGTTTGCCCTGCTCTGGTTTCGGTTTGGTTAAGTATGCTGCCATTCCTGCTGTGCATGAAAACAAGCCCCTACAGTAGGTTGGGAGCCCTCCCATGCTGCTCCCTGAGCTCTTCCAGAAGGTTTAAGAGCAGACCCAGAGTGGTTGTGTTGCACACTCGTTGGGTCTTGCATGTTAGTGGGGGGGTTGGACCTCCTCACTTCATAGTGACGCCTTCTCATGCAATGTGAAGACCACATGACAAATGATGTAGTAAACAAGCACTCTTTGAATTTTTCTGGCTTGCTCTAACCTGACTTTTCCATGAAATGATGTGACTGGTGATGATGGTATGCAAATGTAGGGTCACTTTTGGATTTTCTTTTTGGAGGGGAGTTTTGGGGGGAGTTGAATTGGAAGGCTGACAAAGACCTGAATATGCGTATCTGACCTGAAAAAGTGGTGGGTGAATCAACGTTAAGGCCATTAGCAAAAAAGTGATAGAAAATATACGTGACCAGCTTCATGCCTCTATATCCAAGAAATGAGCTCAAGCTGTGAATTTTATATGGATCCATATTTCAACCCCTTAATAGTCCAGAGGTCTTTAGCTCTAGGGATTTGAATTGGGCTATTTCATAGACAGAAGTCAAATGAAGAACTTTAGATCTGGGCTAAAGTTTAAATCTAAACAGTGCCAGAGTGGAATGGTGTTTGAATTTGGAGTTACAGTTGGAGCCATGCACCTATAAATACAAATTCACTCATAGTACGACACAAAAAAAGTAAGATATAGATGAGAAAGAAGCTGCAGTTAAATGAGAAACAGATTTATTGCTAGCTCAAATGAAATTAAAAGAATATGGGTGCAAGCCAGTAAATGTATTCTATTGTGAGGAAAAAAAATGTTTAATTTCCCGTTTGTGATAACATTGAGAAACTAAATAGGGCCATGCTATGAATGTTCCTTCATGCAGCACTTACTGTTGAGAGCTGGCAACATATGAGACCTTTCCTACTCTAGGCTGCTTGCCTAAAAAGCCCTACCCCTGCGTTCCCTCTGACTTGATACTGCAATAGCCCTTTTGAAGACGGTCGGATATGCTTTAAAAAAAGGAAGTCTGCAAGAAAATCACTGTGAATTTTGTACTTGTATTTATTTAAGATGCCAGCCACAACACGTGGACATTTTGCAATGAAAGGCACATAGCAGTTTTAGCAGTGGGGGCCTTGTACTATCAGCTCTTGAAGGCCAGACATAGAAATCTTTGTTCTGAATGGAAAAGGTTTTGGACTTGTAGGTCAGTAATTTTTAAGTAGTAGAGATTTACCTAGCCTACATGAAGAAGATAATATATTTGCAAGCTATAAGCGAGAATGAAAGGTGATCTTTACCCCATTTTCTTCTGCTTTCCCCCTCCCTGCCTCCTTACCTTCCTCCACATCCACATCATTTATTCTTTTTTTTGTTTGGTTGGTTTGGTTTTTTTACCAGTGGTTATGAACTACTGGATTCAGTGCTTAAACTGTGCAGGGTTAAAACTATAGTTTTCTCATATTTCTGAACTTTCTTCCATAAAAAGCTTAGGAAGATGATCTCTAATTTCACTTCCTCAGCACGAAAAGTAAAACATCTGGTTGTCTTAGTTTCCCACCCGAGCAGCTGACTTTCAAGACAGCAAGTAAGCAATGACATGCTTAAGATTAAAAAACAAAATTCTGCTATGTACATGTTGGCATGGAAGAACAGCAGTGTGATGGAGAAAAGCATACAAGTCTCTATAGCACTCATAATTACAGAGCATAGATAACAGGCTGCAGTTAACATTTTAATATAACCTGGCCTGTGCTCTATTTTTTCTGGCCATTGTCAATGGAAATTTGATGGTAACAGCTGGTTGGGGATTCCCCTAAAATGGATATAACCAGCTGCTGCATGCTGGTTCTTGCTTCCCCCTTCCTTACACAGACAGAGCTTGAACATGTGCCTGGGACACGGGAAGGTGCTGCAAGGGGGACGGTTATGACAAGCAGAACAATCCGAAGGGGCTTTCGCCAGGGCTTGTGTTAGAGCGCTCTGGAAATAACCCTTTCAGGGTCAGCGTGCTGAAGTACTGTCCACAGCGTCCTTAAGGTTAAGGAAGCTGGGGAAGGAGGTTCTGTGTGCTTCCATTTCTTATCACCAGGTAATGTCTGCACCCAGTCAAAGACCCTTAATTCACCTCCTTCAGCTGTTCCACCTACTTGCACAGTGAAATTGGGCATTTTTCTTTTTTATGTTAATCTTCCAGGTTCCCTTTAATGGCCAATATTAATATGATGACAGTTATATGGGGATAATTCTGCTTACTTCAGCTAACTTGTTCCTAGTAGTGCTCAGCCAGGACAACCCATCCTTCACCTGCGTGCAATACCTTTAAGACAGAAATTAAGGGTAGTGGTGGAGGAGAGCTACAGCTGCTTTCCAGTTTTTGTGCAATGTCTGTTTTTAAAACATTGAATTGGGATCCTCTCAGTAATCTCTTCTGACCTACTGAAGACACTGACAGATGTCTTGAAATATACTTCAGGTGAGATTCTACTATGTCTGGTTTTTCACGGAAAGCCCGGCTGCTTCAGGACCTTGCATTGTGTTTCTGTGTGGAAGTCGATCTCCTGGAGAGGGCTGGAGGATTCATGGGATCAAAGACTAATTATTCAGGCTGGAAGGGACCTCTGGGCCAGCCTCCTGCCCAAAGCAGAGACAGCTCTGAGGTCAGACCTGTTTGCTCCAGGGCTTTTGCCGGACAGGTCTTGGAAACCTCCAAGGCTGGAGATGTCATGGATGCTTCAGGCAGCCCATTCCAGTGCTTGGCTGCCTTCACAGGGAGGATGTTTCTTCCTGTCTCAGGCTGAACCTCCGCTGTTTGAATACACATCTCTTGTCTCTCATCCTGCCAACAATGTGAAGAAGCCAGCTCGGTCTTCTGGACAACCTCCTTGCAGGTGTTGAGGAGGTGCTTTGAAGTTCCCTGAAAGCTGTCCCTTCCCCAAGCTGAACAATCCCAGCCCCCTCAGCCTCAGCAAATGCTCCAGCTGCTGACCATCTTGGTGGCCACCCACTGGATTTGTTCCAGCTGATCAGTGTCTTGTGCTGGGGGAGCCAAAACTACATGCAGTGTTCTAGGTAAAAGACATCCAGCTGCTCTCTCCTTGCCCACAAAGCCAGTCATTTTACTGCAGAAGTAAATCGGGCTGGTCAGGAGTGATTTGCTTGTGGCAAGTCCATGCTGGCTGTTCCAAACGCCCACCTTCTCCGTCCTGTGCCCAGAAACGTGTTCTGAAGACTTGAACTGTGAGTTGTCCATGGACCAAAGGCTGACCACCCTGTAGCTTCCCAGACAGTCCTTCTTGTCTCTTTTGAAGATGGTGCGAGATTTGCCATTCTCCACTCATGAGGGACCTCTCTCAATTTCCAGGAGCTTTCACATACAATAGAGTAGCCTTACAAGGGCATTCACTGACATAAATGTGTCTGCTACTACCCACCCTTTCTCTAGTATCCCCCTTCATCACTAATGTGATAACACAAGACTTCATAAAGGGGGAGAGGTTGGTCTTTCTGTTCCCCAATAATGTCAGAACAGCATGCATTTATCATTCATGAAACTCTTTATTTCAAGTGTTGAGCGACACTAGGAATAAATTTGTCTACCCTGCTCTGGCTTATTTCCTTATCTTGCTTACATGTGTGATAATTCAGTCACTCTGGCATTCTACAGGCTCTATGAAATGCCAAGCACATAATGTATTCATTGTTTTGCTCTTCCTCCTTTCCTACATGAATGGTTTCTTAATTATAAAAATGTAAATTGGAGGTTTGTCTGCTCTTGCATGGATTTCTGCAGGTTCCTACCACCACAGGCTGACAGTGTTAGCAGTGACAATAACAGGATCACTAATGATTTGGTAGCTTTATCATTATGCATCCTCCTGGATTTGCTAATACAAACCACACACCAACTTTGTTCTTCATAACTAACCTAGAATGTGGCCAAAACCTGTTTTAACATCAGAGTTTTTCTGCTTATTTCTGTATTTCCTTGGTTTTGATCAAAACAACAAGTTACCGTCTATCTGAAAGGGAAACAGTGATCAACTATGCTAATTACTAGCTGAATTAGAAAGTTTTGTTT
The DNA here is from genome assembly GCF_015220075.1 of Falco rusticolus. NCBI lineage: Eukaryota > Metazoa > Chordata > Aves > Falconiformes > Falconidae > Falco > Falco rusticolus. The sequence goes on from NC_051210.1 coordinate 1,977,583, forward strand.
TTCTTATCATTCCACCATTTCCAATGTACAGAGTATGGCGACATATATATTGTCTTTCTTCAGTCAAATACAAATGCTTGATTTATGCAGTTATGCAATGGATTCAATATAATGCTGATATTGTAATAAATCCGCAGAAATTTTTGGTATTTAATGAAAAAGTATGCTCATATGAACAGTTCTGGAGGATGTGTGGCAGGGATTTACGGCATGTTTGATACAGTCTGCTGTTAGGCACGCTCTTACCTTGGAACAGCGTATGCTTCATCCAAAGTACTTTGCACTAGAAGTTGGGTTACAGTAGGATAGGGAGACATATTCAGCCCTCATCTGGCATGCTGAAAAAAGGATTAACCACCTCCTTTGTCCCTCTGGCCAGGCGTGCCACGCAAGGCATGTCCAGGTATAACAGAGGAATGTCTGCTACACCATCTCTCTTCTGTGCTGTGTTTGCCATTACATGAAAGGCAACGACAGACTTTCTCAATGACCTATGCTTTCTACCACCAGAAGGAGAAATAACAGCTTAGATCCTGTGGGTGAATGCTGGGAGAGCACACTGACAGCTCCGACAGTTTGTGCTGCCATGAAAATAAAATGGATGCACGTTTCTGAAGACAGCAAATTCCTAAAGTAAATAAGGTAGCTGCTGACAGAATGAAAAGGACACACTAGCTACAGTGGAGTACATGGGATGAAGTGTGACTCATCTCACATCTCAGACCAAAACGTAAGCCTTTCGCACAATGGCAAATGTTTGATTCAGATTTTAATTATTATTTTTTTTATCATTGCTGTGTATCTCTAGCTTTCTGATTTGGAATAAAAACCCAGACTAAGCACCAAAACATGTGAGAAAACCTGCTCCTTTAATATTTTTTACAAATCTAGAAATCAGAAACTTCGGGTTTATTATGTTCTTGCATCCTTTGAATACACCATTGTTTTGGCTGACTTTGCCTCGGCAACAAAACTCAGTACTGACCTAACCCAGCCTCTCACTTCTGTTGTGATTTGCCCATCTCTAATGATAATGTGAGTAGGCAGAGTAGGATAAAACAGGTTTAAATCATCTTAAACTGTAACAGGAAAGGAACCCAAGGATGTCTGGGCTGGTTTCTTCATCAGAGACAGAGGGTACACACCCATCATACAGTAAAAATTTTTACTGTATCAAACTATCCAGGCGGAGAGGGCAAATTGCTGAAGTCTTTCATGAAAGATTAAATGCCTGCCTGCTTTTTCAAATGTAGCTGTACAAAGGTGCCTTTAATTTTACATTTGTGATTAGTTTGAAAAGTTTAGTTTCTAGTCGTGGCTGTAAACCACAGATTTCGTTTTGCAACAACGACAAAAAAGAGGTTTCAATATTTTAGTTCCAGTTTGAAGCAGAACAAAATCTAAGCTTGCTGAATATCCCGTTGCGGAAAAGCAAGTCTCTGCAATGGCCACAAACACATGTAGCCATCATGACCATTTTACAGGTGGAAAAAAATGCAGGTAGAGGGAAAATGAGGAATATGATTTCCATAAATAAGTGGGCTTTGACCATCTCTCTCCTGCCCTCGGAATTACATTTTCTCACATTTCTGCTCAATGCTGGTCTCTGCTGTGATGTGGTAAGAGTTTTCCCCTGGTGTGGTTTTAGCTGAAGCAATTTGGGTTAGCAGGTGATTGTGCAGGAGAAGGGTAGAGCAAGCCTTGACAGTACACGACATGCAAGGTGGGAGCGACCTCCTGAGATGCATCCTTGGCTGCTCACTTCTCCTTTGCACCAAGGATGTTTCAAGGGCACAGTCTGGCCATCCCAACAGATGAGGCACCTGGCACGTTATAGCTTTCTACTGATGGTCATTGCCAAAGTGAGCCAAGGCAAAATAAATGATCCCCCCACAATCAGCCTGCTGAGACCTGATGATATTTTTTTTTTCCTGAGCTGAAGATGCATGTTTCTGTGCCCTGTGCACCACAGGATGCTCTCCCTGATTTTACCAAATACATTTAATACTCACGTTAAAATGTCTAAAGGTCTGCCTGCTGCTGCGTGGGTGTAAGTGCCGACTAACAAACAAACCAAGTTTTTCCCAGTGACGAGGGGCCGTTGCCCACTCCTCCAGGAGGAGCTAGAAACAAGAGAGTCAGAGACCAGCCTGGCTTGTGCTTCCTGCATGACCTTGGGTTGAGATGTTTAATCTCGAAGAGTTTCCGTTCCCCTGCCCCCCCCCCCCCGTGAACGAGGATAATAATAGCTGCCGTATCGTTAGGGTGGTGTGAGGATTAATAAGTTAATGCCTGTGAGGCTCGCTGGCACCCTGCTGACAAGGGGCTGCCTGAGTGCTGTGACAGAGCGCAGGAGTGTGGGAGCTCACGGAGCCAGAGATGTTCACTCTCTAGTGTTGACTGGGGGCGGGGGCGGGGGGGAACAACCATGAGAGCCAAACAACAGCCATAAAAGCTGAAGCAACTGCAGAGGGTGGGCTGCAGTGCCCAGCAAAGCTGGGAAGTAGCTTGGGTGCCCACAGTTTTATTCTCACCAGTTGCATTTGTGCGTGCGCTGTACAAGTTTGTCTTACGAACTTTATCCCACAGACGTGAGGACACCGGGGTGTCTTCTGCATGTTGGCACGGCACCCTGCATGAGGCTGGAGCCATTCAAGGCAGTTCATCCATGGCAGTGGAAAAGGAGGGGAAGAGAGAGGGAGTGGCAGAGGACCAGGCAACCAGAAGCACATGCTTAAAGTTAAGTTTGTAGCAGCAAGGAACTTTGTAGTCCCCCAAGGCCTGTGTTTGCTGTGCCCAGCTAGCCATAAAGGACGGCACAGGGGGGCTTTGGGGGTGCTGAGAGCATGTCAGCGTAAGCTGAGGTCAGGCTAGACCTGAATTAGAGGCTGTGATTTCCAGAGTCACACCCATGTACCTTTTGTGGACCTATTGTTCTTCTCTAATGCTTTTGATGATTAAATTGTTTTGGTTTGAGTTTTTTTTTCTTCTCCTGCTTTCCTTCCCAGTAACTGATCCTAAAAGGAAAACAACCTATCCACCAAAACTTAATCGATTAGCTATCAGTGAGACAGAATAACAGTTTACAGTTTATAAAAAATTACTTACATTTAAAATCTCATATATCAGAGTATTTGGTGGGAATTCCCGCTTTTGCAGAAGACTTGCACAGTTTGATTCACACAGTTACTGAAATGTTATTGTATCTGTGTGAGCATGGTCAGGATCTGATTTGAGATTTCTCATGACCTAAATGAGGATCATTCAAATGTCAGTGTAATGAGGATCCAGATGCAAGTAATTTATTTTTTTCCTTACACCTCACCATAGCTCAAGGATGAGACACTTCCCTCATTTCTGCAATTGCTGCTATTTGGAGGAACAGCTGCAGTGTGTGACCGCAGTGCCCAGCTGGAAAGGCAGAGTAGCAGGCTGGCCTGGCGGAGCTGGTACAGTGCCTGCAGCTGAGCAGAGGGCTTGTATGATGACACAAGGAGCAGAGTGACACACTGATGTGCCTTATTTCATGCTCGACGAACCCCTCATTCACGGCTCTGATCACTGGGTGAAGCATCATTTGAATGTGGAAGAAGAGGCCTGTTATCATATAGGAGAGCTGGTGAGGGGTTACATCAGGGAAATTCTGCAGGTGCTACCACTTATTCTGGAGGGAAATAAACACCTCTCTCCTTCACTCCACTGAAGTTCAAAGTAGAAGTGATGGTGGAGCAACAGTAGCACTGAGCAGATGGATCTCCAGCCAGACATGAGGGTTTTGCAAATCCTTATGCTATTAGGCTCTCATTACTAGCTCTTTAAAGTGTTATTTTTCTGGTCCTTTAAAATGTTTTCTGTAAGCTGTTCAGTAGGATGCTGTCCTAATGCTTTTACTGGGCTTAGCAAAATACAGCCTGACTCAGCTGGGACTTCAGGATTTTTTACTGCAGTGCAATAAAAAAAATAAAAATAAAACAAAAAGAGACACGTTTAAGCACTTGGCTTTAATGGCAAATCACAATCAGTACACTTAATCTCCTTCTAGCACCTATAAAGCCTTTGGTCAGAGGCTGGCAAATTTCATGGGAGACTCGATTTCTCTATTTACATGCTTTTGGACAGCAATATTATTATAGGTGTGTCTTACGGCAAGGCAGGAGTGGGCTATGTCCATTCTGTTGTTACAACCCCCCCCTTGTGACTGTGTATGTTATGAGTACCTATAGTTCACCTACAAATTCTGCTTAACAAACAAGCTTAGCGTGATTTGGAAAGACAGCAGAGCGAGCCTGTGAGCCTGTGCCTACCGGACTTCATGTAGACCTTCTGAACCTCAGGGAAGTCCCCCACTTTTCATGCCTCAGACATTATATCACAACCGGGATCTTAAAAATGACAGGTATTTGTACACATATTTGGCAGGACACGTCGTCATGGCATGTACCAACACCAAGTATATTTGCCCATTTTTGCAACTTTATTCATCTACATTGATGAATAAAAGCCCTGCAATTCAGGCTTTTGGGGGATATTAGTATATTGTTTCTATCACTAGGAAAGGAACCATATGTATTTCAGGATTGCTCTATTTTTATATCTATATATTTATATATTTATAGAGACTCCATAGTCCAAATGGCTCATCAACAGTTGGGTTCCTTCCTGTGTAAGATGTGATGAGAAGTGACTAATTTTTACACCTGATTCTTCATTTACTCAAATCAAGATTTGATATGGACGATTTATGAAAATTTTACATCAATCAAGATTTTGTATGGATGATTTAAGAAAACAATTTGTTTTGCTGAAGCAGTATGGGAACTTAAATATATTGTACAGACTGATGATTAGCATTTTCCCAGTTGAGGGGGAAGATGTCACTAAGCTATAATTCATCTGGTGGGAATCACTACACCATCCTTATAGATGAAAATATATGTATTTCATCCTTCCCATCCTTATAGATGAAAATATACACAGGAAGGTCAATCCTAATTCACAACACACACTACAGGTGTACGTGAAATGGAAGCAGCAAAGGAAGTCTTCTGCTTACCTGTACGCCTGTTCAGGGGCTTGACATGGCCACCTCTGCAACGTGCAAAAATAAGTTGGCATTGAAAATGTGTCAACTCAATTCGTGCAGATCCTGCACCTTCATCCATTTCTGCACGAGTTGAGTTGACACACTGTCTGTGGGGACACAGTCCGAAATCCCAGAGGATCCTGGAAGGCAGGGCTAGCAGTAAGGCTGATCTCTGCGAGAGTATGAAAGAGCGGAAGGGAGTTGTGGCTGGGGAGGAGAGCCAGCACCCCTGGTGTGGCATTGGGGGAGCTTGTGATAACCCCATATTTTTTAATAAAGAACCTCTGAATGCATGCTCCTTGCTGCTCACGCAGGGCTCACGCGTAACGGTGAGACCAGTCATCCCTGCTTTGCTGTTTCTGTAAGCCGTGCTAGACATGGAGAGGCAGAAGAATGGAAAACACAATTTACTCAGCCAGAAGCAGGGACTGGAGGTCTTCTGGAGGCTGTGGCCCCCCAGCTGCTGGCTGCCCAGGGACACCTGTGAGCACATTGTGGGGAAAAGAGCCACAAAGCCAACTGTCAAGAGCATTTTGGGATGAGGGGGTGATCCACAGCACAGTGGCTTGCTTGTAACATTCACATCTTCTGTCCCATTGGTAAGTCCAGCTCCTCCAGACTGCTGGGGCTTGACTGGAGACAGGAGTCTCCCAGAACCTGATCTGTGTGAGAGTGGCCAAGTGTTGCAGACGGCTGGCTGGAGGGATGTCAGATCCTGCTATGCCTTCATGGGATGCTCTGGCAGAGGGACCCACTGACGCTGGGTCAGGCACAGCTGCCCCAGCCCCACCGGGGGCTGAGTTTGTAGCCGTGACTTCAACTCTCCTTTAAACCCTTCCTTGGCCACTGTAGTGGCCTTTGGCAGCATTACAGCTTTCAAATCCCTCTCACCATTCTCTAACAACCATGATGAGGTGCCAAAACATGGAAGCTGAAATCCCTGCATTATTGTTCTCCGGCAAAGCAGACTTGCAAGGGAACACGCCTTGAAAACATCTGGTGTTGGGTTGGGAATTAGGACCAGATATGGCTTTACAATGACCAGATTATTGCACATGACACCACTGCCAGCAACAGGGAAGTCCTTGTTTTAATTCCAACTAAAAAATCCCCCCAAAGCATATTTATTTATTTATTCTTCTTAGCAAATGTGTGCCTTTGTCTGAAGACTGTATCTTATTCTGGATAAACTGAGGAAAATCAATTTTCTGTAATAAGCCTGGAATAAAAATAAATTATTATTTCCTATATCCTGCAGAAATTATACGGCTATGAATGTCAGTGTAACAGTTAACATTTCCAGTCACTCTCCTCCCAGTGCTGTGTCCCTTTGCATACCGACAGCTGAGAATGGGAAAGATGACACACACTGGTTTTCTGTATTCAGCTTAGCAAGAGAGTCTCTAATGAGAACAAATACTCTAATGAGCATGATATCAACACTTCCTGTAAGAAGAAAACATGCCGATCCCTCTTCACTGTATTACAACTTTTCAAAGCAGATAAATAGGAAAGCCATGTAATATTCATAGTTTTTCCCTAAAGAATCATAGGCATTACTTTTATTTTTAATGAAGTCAGTGACACATCACTGAGTGTTGAGGAATTTGTGGGAGGAAGGGCATTTTTATTTTGCAGATGTTGCCAGTCTTGCTCTGCAGGAATCCTGAACCTCTAAGTATTGTCTTCACTGTTCAGAATTTATGTCCTTTAGATGCCTGGAGCTTCCTCATGCCAAGATCTTGTCTGATGTTGGTAAAGACTCACTCTTCTCCTGACTCTGAATAAGAAATTTTCCTTGGAATAAAGTATCTGACACTTATCCTGGAAGATATTCTGTCTCTGCCTTGTGATTAGCTCATTTACCTCAAACATTCCCATTTCTTCCATCTCCTTCCTTGACAGCCTCCCTTGCCCAGCGAGTCTCTCCCACTAACAGCTCTTCCCAGAATCGCAGTGCTAAGGGAGGTATGGTATTGGGAAACAGAGGGAAGTTGCCAAGGTAGCCTCTTGTCATGCAAACACGTGTGTTGGGTGTTCCCAGAACTGGAAACACGTTGGTACTGAGAAGTCCAAGAGTGACATGAAGACCTGGAAAGAATCACCTCCCATCTTAGCGGCTATTAGGACCCGCAAGAAATTAAAGACCACGTTCTCTGTGAATTAAATTAGCTAACAATGCTAGATTTGTCCAGAAGCATGCAGAAGATAATAAATGTGTGGCTAATAATCCATAGAGGTAACGGCTGCCCATGCCATGAAGGTTAATGGAAACAGTGGAGTGCTGCATAGCCATGCTGAGCCTAGTTATAAAGATGAAAAGCTTAGACCTTACAGTAGAAAAGCCAGTCCAATGCAGTACATTTTTTCTCAGCTTTAGTGACTTTGTTCCAATCACACAACTGTCCCATTTGTTCTTGGATTACCCAGCCCAACATGCACCGACAAAGAATTAATGGAAAATAAAATTCTCACTCTCACTCACAGTAATGCTTGTGCCAGAAAGCTTTTGCGTGCCGACTGAATCAGAACAAAATACCTTTTGTATTATCTCACTGATCATAATTAACTCACAGCAGGCATATCTAGTACCAAAGACAGTGAGCTGTTGGAAATCCATATGGGCAGTTGAAAGGGAGGAAGAAATGTCATAGTAAAATTCCAGACAGTACAAACCTTCAAAAACTGAAACATTGACCAGTATGACAGATTTTTGGCAAAACCCAGACTCTTTCCATGAAAATGCCTATCCCTTCTCTCATCCCAGGTTTTTATACTTTAGAAATAAATTGGTGGTGTGAACCTCCTACTAGCTTAAGAAGGTCTGTTAATGTTTCACTGTTCAAAACAGTTTCTGCTCAGGCTCAGGTAAAATAGTGGAAGAAAAGGGGTGCTGTGGAGGATGGACTGTGGATGAGAAAGAGGAAATTAAATTTGTCTTGACAAATGCTGACCATCTACAAATAAGGGCACCTCCCACTGGGGATGCCACAGAGCAGAATTTGGGGTTTGGATTGTGGTGCTGGAATGATTCTTCACAATCCAGGAATGTAACTTCAGAATCTTGGGCATTTTACTGAAGAACAGAAAAAGGCAATTTGTCCTCCGACATAACTAGGATCAGAGCTGGCCTCTTGCAAATCAGCAAGAGCAGTCCTGCTAGCTCACCCAGTTGTGTTTCTACTGTATTATAGTAAGAAGAAATTGTATAGTATGTTTTGATATGGGGGGAGGGATTTTTCAAACCCACAACATATATGTCACTAGGACTACTTTCTATAAAATATCAGTGGGAGTCTTCTAATTCTATTACAATCCTTTGAAAAATCACACTGAAGAAAAAAATTTAACTTTCTAAAACCTAATCTGAAGATGTTTGCTAGTGCTGCTTTATTCCAGTACAATACACAATCAAGATAAAGAAGAAATATTGTAATTTTAGCCTTATCTCTGTATTTCTTGTTCAGCGTTATTATTCTAAGGAAGAAAAAGACAAAGTAAGAACTACAAAAAAATGCCGTCAAGAAGCTGCTGTTATATGCTATCCAAAACATCAAGAAAAGATGAATTAAAGTTTCAGCTCAGGGAGTGATTTTTATGAACTACCACTTAGGTATTATAGATTGTACAAAATATTAAGAACCTCCCAGTTGAAATATTTCATGCGTATTTTGGCTCACACAACAGAACTTTTGGGGCAAAGCTTCAGCTGGTTAAAACGGGCAAAAATGTCATATTTGCTCTTGCTCTTTTATGCCAATAAAGTGTTTGAAGATCCAAAGAGGACTTGAGGGACTTGTTTTGGGGAAAAAAATTGCTAGATACAGGAGGCTTTGACCTCTGATGTATGGCATAAAGTAGAGCTCAGCTTGAGGAGAAGGTGATAAACTCCCCTAGTTTTTAACCCTGTTACTTTTTGAGGAAAGCATTTAAAAGACTAGCAGACTTCTAGGTCTTCCAGATGCTAACTCTTGGACGCCCTTAGTTTTAGGCTTATATTGCCTTAGGCTACCTTGAGATAAAATAGATGTAGATGTGTTAATATTTTGCAGCATCTTTTGTCAGAAGTGCCTATAACTGAAATCTTGAAGCCATAGGAGTTTTTTTAATTGACTTAAATGCACATGTTGTTTCGATGAAAAACTGGCATGCTGCATGTTTCCCACTTAATTTATGTAGTCTTCATTCAGCCACCTGGATTTCTTTTGCTGAACATTGTAATCCTCACTAAGGGGAGAGCTGGAGCCAAGAACAGGAAAAATAGCAGGCCCAAAAGAGCAAGTTATCTAGTTTGACAAAAGGAAAATATAAATACCTTCTGTTGCTGGGTGAGAATCAAGTTAGAGCTGCTTGGGCTAACCCAAATGTACCATGAAAATGACTGTCAGAATGTAACCTTTAACTCTTGTGCCTCATGTGCATGCTAATGATCACTTTTAGGGTTTGGTACCTTTTAAAGAGCTCAGGAGCAAGGGGAGGACCAGTGTTGTGTATGTGCTTTCTACACGGAGCAAAGAAGATCTGCAGAGAATTGATCCCTGACCTGTACCTTGAAACACGCTGCTGAGGTTTATGTAGTTCAGGTAACTCCTCCCAGCACGCCTTTTATTGTACATGCATTTCACACCCCTGAAATCTTTTTCAGGCACTAGCCCCAGCTAAGATAAATCATTGTATTTTATCTTCTGCCTGACTCTTCTAGCACAAGGCTCCTAGGAACTGTGCTGTTCATCCTACCACTTGCGGCCGTGGATGCTCACGCTTCTCCATCTCGCAGGCACGTCCTGACCTTTGGCCGTACCATGCCTCTCGCCTTGTGCCCACAAGGGTTTTTATCAGTAGCCTTCCATGCTAGGTCCTGTGAAAAAGTTTTTGACAGTCCAAATAAAATATCAGGTACATATATGTCCCTGGAAACCAGAAAAGCAGTTTCCCCTTTAAGGGAAGGCATTTTGGTTTGCTATAATGTTATGTTTGGAATATTGGAATGTTATATTTTAAATCCTGTTTAAATTTGTTCACAGTAATAAGGTAAATCATGGCACAGTATGATTTAATTTCAGCCATTTTGAGAAATCTGAATTTGATTCACATTTTTAAGTGAAAAACATCACGCAGTTACCTATGTTAGCATGAGTTCACAGGTGCCCAAATTAACGTAGCAAATCATCTTATGATACCAACTTTTACCCTTGACAGTTTTATGTAAAAGTTTATTTTACATCTTGCTTAGCAAAAGGTTAGATCTTGACTTAGATTAGATCTAATATGAGCTCTTGTCATCTCATGACAGTAGTCCAATTGACAAGATGGGAACAATAATAATGCACGCTGCTGAGATGCTCTTCTCTGATGAGATGTTAAAAGAAAAATGTTATTTTTTGCTTGGAAAACATTCAATAAGGATTTTGGTGCTAATTGTTTCCACTGACATCTTATCATTAATTAATAACTGCTCAATATATGACTGAAAAATCTGTGTTGCTGCTGAGAAAGCCAAGTACTTCTGTCTTGGCTCATGCCATTAAAATTTGACATTAATTAGGCTGTAGTAATTTAGGCCAGCTAATTCAAATATTCTATACATACATTTTTCAAAATTTTTTTTCCAGCTCACAGCATCTGCAAATGTATTAAAAATGTATTTATTCACCAGCTCACAGGATTGTTGTGTGCATACTAAAAACCTGTGTTGAAAGGAGACCGTAGCAATGGTGATTAAAGTCTAGCACCTGGCTCTGCTTCCAAATTGTCTTTTAGATAGAGGGGTTATCTGTTTTCTTACCCAGGATAATAATATGCTCCATAATAAACAGCCTAAGAATATCATAAGGCAGCTTCAGACCTTAGATACCTTTGTTTACACTTGATTAATTTCTCTTTACATTTTTACCACTTGATTTTTGAAGCAGCTTGCGGAATACTCTAGTAAGATTGAAGCAGCATGAAAGTAGAGGTAAATTGCCATTTTAGTAAGTTCATCCAAAAACCTACAAACCGCCTTTTGTGATTTTACACCTGAAGAGGCTGACAAACGAGACAAGGTAAATGAAAAAGAGTGGATACATGTAGCTATCCTACCAGTTAAGAACAACAGTGAAGCTGAACGTATGAAAAAGGGTTCACCTACACTGCACATGGATTTGCAGCGTCGGTATATGAAAATGATACCTTTGTCATCTGACATCATCATTGGCGTGAAGTTATATTATTTTGGTAAAATTCCTCCCCACAATAAATCTGAAATGATACATGTATCTCTGGTTGTACATCGTAATGGTGGTATCACACAATTTTCCACTTTAACTTGCACGGACCTAAAAACACCTCCTCAGGCTTCTTCCCAGCCAGTAGCTCATCGATGGACCCACCCTGAAGCTTCATATCCTGAAGCTTGTTGCAAGGATATACTCTCCAGAATGTTTCTCCCTGCACATAATTTGAAACAGGATTTACTGTAGGAAAAGGACTGAAAAAATAACCTACTGTTAGAAAAAGTGGCCAGGGAAATACAGGCAATAGAACAGTTTTAAATTCTAGGGTTCAAGATTATCTGCAGGTTTGTTATACAAGGGCTTACTTTCCGGTCTTTTCTGTTTCTGTGTGGATGTTCATAAACCATTACAACATCCATCTTATCTTGTGCAAGTCCAGCTTTAAAGAAAGAAAAAAAAAAAAAGTATGAAGTATGCTGGCATTTTCTTCAAATACAGCGTGATTCTAGTTTTACTGTATCTCCCTCCACCAGAAATGCCTCTGCTAGATTTATGGTACAATAGATATGAAATCAGAATCAAACCTCTGGTTTCACACCAAAAATATGGATAAGTTTAGATTTAATGTCAGACTATTTAGACAGTAAGCCACAAATCCAGGTGTGAACTTCGGTTGTCCTACACCAAAACTCTACCGAGGTAAATCTGATAGGTTTTATGATGCAGAAACTGCTTTAGACACTCAACTTCAGCGCTGTTTCTGTGCACAGCTTGCTCTGAATGGTAGCTTTCATTTCAGGAGCTGAACGTCTTGGGTAGCTGGAATTTCCTGCCGGTTCTGTGCTGCGGGGAGGAAGGGGGCTGTTAGGCGCTCTTCGGTGGGGGGTCTCTCATGTCAGCAGTACTTAGGGGAGAGAGTCAGAAGCATAAATCAGCGCCGCTCTGTTTGTGCTCCAATACAGATTTGCTGTGCGAGAAAACCTGACGTTTTAGCTGTCGTTTCCATTCCTCTTATTTTCCTTCCGAAATGCAGGTCTGTAGATTGTAGCTGGGGTGAAAAGTCTGACCTTGATTTTCCTGCGGTCCCCGGACTGCAGGTGTTAGCGTTTATGAAAAATGACTTTCAAATGTGTAACAGGTTTCTTGGAGTTCTTCATGTATCTGTATTTTTGAAAGTCCTTTTTTAGGCTGTGTTATGTACTGAGACACAGCGTGCAACGCTGTGCTTTCCTGCTAGGGCTGTCCTGCTTAGGACCTGGACCTTGTTTCTTATCATGTGCTAGTCATCAAGGCACTCTGCCCTGGTCAATCAAAGTAAAACTAAGGTTTAATTGCAGTGGGCTGATTTCTCCTGTTAGCTCACCGACGCATAGAGTAACCTTTCCACTAAAATCCCCTTTCTGACTTGTAACATAGACTCTGTGAGACTTCTCCATGCTTACCCACTCTCCATCCAAGATTGCCAGAGCTCTGGTCTTATCTTTCTCTCCAGCTGCTCAAAATGTTTGAGATTATTCTGGCATGAAAAGATTTTTTTTAAAAAAATCTTTATTATTTTTCTCCCTGCACTGTACACCCACCCACCCCGCCCCCAACATGTTGCTGTACTTTGGAGCAAAATCCACATCAGAAATGCAACATTTCATATGGGGAAGAAGAGGAAGTCTAGCTCTTGTCACTTCTAATCATAAGTGGTGGTTCATCAGAACCTTCCCTGGCTTCAGGCACCTTGTGTGGGTTCCGCTGCGCTGGCCATGGCAACTCTGAATGTCTCTCCTGTCTGCTGCTCTGTGAAGGCACAGATCCTGTGTCATACCCACCAGCCCAGCACAGACAGCTTGAATGCCCCAGGCTTATAAAGTGGCAGTGGTTGTCTCCTGCTGGCAATTAATTGCTCCTCTTACATTTAACCTATGACGACCTCCGCTGTTGAAGACCTCCATAATGCCTACTGCAGGTTATATTGATCTATATTTTCTAGTTGGTCTCAGGTACTCAGCATTTTCCGAAATCTTGAAACAAATGAATTTGTAAAAATGACAGTAATGCTTAAACACATTTTTTGGGGAAGAAGAGTAACAAAGAGACCGAGCAAAATGGATGGAAACTACTGAAGAAACACAGATTTTAAATTTTAACTCAGAGCTTGCTTCCTAAGGAGCAAACAAGTGGAAGTGTATTGCGTATGGGGCATCACATGCAACTGATGGCTCTTGTAGGTCTACACCACTGATCTGTATAGCCATAGTAAGTGTTTTGCAGCTGGTCCATATTCACCAAGAAAAACTGAACATTTATCAGTTCCATAGGACTATGTTAGTGGTCAGGGAAAAAGTCTGAAAGTGCGTGTGTGTTGGTCCAAAATTTTGGAGCCACAGGCTATCCAGCCACAGTAGTATCTACTAGATTTTTTATTATTATTTTTTTTTTTTTTTGGCAAACATCCAGAGTGAGCATACAGGTTGGGATTGTCACAAGTGCTGTGGCACACAAAGATGTTCCTGTGATGCTAACAACTCTCTTCACAAAATTGTCATAATACTGAAAAATAGAGCCTGAATTTGTAGTGCCAAACAGAATGCTGATGCAACTTAAGTTAAAAAAAGCAGTACGTATCTCTAGCATCCACACCTGGAAAAAATTCCTTTCATGAGCAGTCAGCAGGAGACATGCAGTATTAGTACACTTGGGAGAGCATTTCCCTGTGCCAGGGACTGATCACTGAGAAAGAGGGCAACAAGACTTTAGAGTCCTTTTTTTGGAGCTTATTCCCTGGACCCAGAAGAGAAGCTTGGAGCAGGAAACTCAATTATATTCCTTCTGTAGCTCTATGGTTTTTTAGAGAACGAGCACCAACAGTGAGGCTTCCAAGTCGTACCGCTATCTTCCTCAATGGCAAATGCAGTTGGCATTCTAGTATGCTAGAGAAACATGCAGATGACTAATCCAGATTAAAAAAAAAAACACATTATCACTGAAATTTTTTGGCAACATTGGCATTTCTGGTGGAAATGTTTGAGGTTTCAAAATATTTCCTACATATATCATTTATGGAAGAGCTACGCCAGTTTTACATTGATGAGAAATTCTAATGAAGGGTAGAGTCCGGCTCTTGCTGGGGTCTACAGCAGTTTGGTGAAGAGTGCTGATTTATACGGTTCGTAGTCCACAATCACATTTAATCCAAAGAGCAGTTTGTGTATGGTTATAACCAATGAAGACCTAATGGTTTAAGAACTACGTACCATGGAAATATGTATGAACTCTTTAGCACTGAAACTGTTTGTTTTAAGGCCCACATTGCCAGATAAATGTCTACTATAAGTAAATATGACATGATGTAAGATGTTCCTTGACATAATCGTTTTCATTTCATCTTGCAACTGTGAACCAGCACAGCTACCACCCAGTCCTGACAAAATGAAAACCTAACCATGAGGCTGGGCATTGTTCAAATAGCTTTATCGTGTTCACATGGAATTACAAAACAGCCTGTAGATCTGGTTCTCTTGCCACATTGTTAACAGATGTTTTAATTTAAAAATGTGAGAATTTAGGTGTCTCTACAGCATCTCTAAAATGGTAATTCATATCCTTCTCTGCATGCATTTCTCTGAGAGACAGCTGGGGGCTTGACTTTTGAGGTCTTCATGAGAATAGACTGGTAAGGTTACACTGTAGGTTGCATGTCCTTCATTATCCCAGTGCAAGTGATGAAAGCTTCTAGTAACAAAAGGACATTTGGTAAACAAAGGCCGGCTGACTTTTGTATGAAGAGCAGATCTGCCTTTTTGTCCCAGTTATGCACAATGTGGTAGCCAACTTGCTATTTGCAAAGAGCCTGGGGCTGGAGAACCAGAGTGTCATTTACTTTCTGCAGATGATGTTTAAAAGCAGAGAGCAGCAGAAACAAGATTTTTTTGGCTGTGACAGTGGCCTTTCCTCTTACGTTTTGCTGTCTCACCTGACCACTGCTGCTGTACAGCACCATGGACTCCTGTCCTGCGCATGAGTGAGGAGTCACGGTTCACAGTTTCACCCACTGTGGAAGAGAAGCTGGTCGTTTTAGCCGGATGAGTGTTCTTCTGTCATCTGCTCTCTACCACAGACTATGATTAGAGACCAGCAGCCGTGTATTTGTTCTCCTACTTGATTGAATTTTGACAATTAGCCATAATATTTGTGCAGGTTGGCAGCAACTTCTTTTGGTTTGATTTATTCCCTACCCCTTCCTTAATCATAATCAAGTCTCTATTCTAGTGGTAAATTCCTCTTTCATCTGCATTATCATGCTTGCCTAGAAAAACATACTCTTTCTCAACCAGATGTGATAGGAAAGAGAAAAAATTCTCCTATTTCTAGTCTCTTCAGTTTTCTTAGAGTTAAGAAGGTGAAAAAACAGCGGACTACTTAACTTCAGCAGTGTTCACTGGTGTTATATTAACTAATCCTAGCATTTCATTCACCCAAGACTTTAGAGATGTAAAGGACCTGAGGAAGGAAAGACCTTAATTTACTGTTTGCATCCTTTGTAGTCTTGCCATTTGATTTCCCTCACGGCCTCACAGTTTTCCTTGACTCTGTCTCCCAGGCTGCTTATGGAAAGGAGCCCACCGAGCAGGAGCCAAAAGAGCAAGGAACAATGGTCAACAAAACCCAAGTCCTGAGGAAACAAAACTCTTTCAGTGTTACAACCAGAAAAGCAGCAATGTTGAGTATCTATCATCTTGTACACTTCAATAGCTGCTGGTTTCCCTTCCGAAAAGGAGGAATAATGCAGCAGGTGTGACAATTTTAGGTGAGATGCTATTTCTATTAGGCTTAGCAGAAAAGTGTTATGCGAGTTATACTGCAGGAATAAATTGGTGATGATCAAACATCTGAGGAAAAGGCAGTGCTGCACATGAAAATGAAACTGGGAGAGAAAGGAGGCTTCCAAGTATAAACATAATGGAGCATTATTATCATAAAATACAGCATTTTTATCACAGAATAGTAGAAATGGGGCTAAGTGGATTCAGGAGGCTATATTTACACTTTTGACATGAATAATATTTGAACTATTTTATATCAGCTGAAAAAGGGACCCAATATACAGCTTAAAACCATTTTGGTGCCGTTTGGGTTTTGGTATTTCAGATACCAACAGTTGTTCGATTAATTCCCAGTACAAGTGAATGTAATTTATGTGCTCACCAATGGATATCGAGAAACGCAGAGGAAAACCCTGAGACCAGAGTGTTTTAATTCTACTTGTGTGTGGTTTATGTTTACGTGCTCCATCTTCCCTTCAGTAAATGCATAATTTTCCTCCAGTGTAGGATATTTTTCCCTCTCCCTAGTCCATACGCTCTTGCTTGCCAGAGCATTCTAAACTACTTCCATTAGTATTGCTGTAAATCACAAGGACACCTAAGATTAGTTAGCACTTTTGGAAGAGGTATAGTATCCAGCTGGACATTCATTGCAATTCTCCATGAGTATCATCTGGTAAAATCCTACACATTTGTGAGTTGTAAATTTGGTAGATGTGAATGCTGTATGAGAAGCATCATTCTTCATGCTTACATTGAATGGAAAAGTTTTCTCTCTGACACAAGAATACTTTATTTTGACATCGGAAGTACTAATGCCTTTTCTGAGATAAAAAGTGTCAATAAGGGTCTTATTTCTAAAGATAAAGCTTTTCAAGAGAATAAAACAACAGTCTGTTGGAATAGAAGTTTTTGGACTTAAAGCTGATTTAGGCATCCAGAAACAGTTTGTTCCAGGTGGACACGCAACAGAGAAATAACAGCTTGGAAGGTGGAAATGGCCAACGGCCAATGGCAGCACAGCACAACAGCACAGTACTTGAAAATTACGTGTATAATCTGTGATACAGAGACAAAATGGCTTCTTAAAGGTATCCTAGTTTATTATTGTTAAATTACTAAGGTCTGGACTGCAGTTTAAATTGACGAGTACTTGGTTAGAAGACCTGTGAGTAGATCCCACTCCTTCAGCAAATCTCTGTCTCTCTCTATGTACGTATACATAAACACAATGTCATAAGTGTTCTTCATGTTAGTTCTTCAGCTAATAGTCCATCAGCAGCCTTGGCCATCCTAGAGCTGGAGCTGGAGCTGGTGTTTCTTTCCTGCCCTGGGCTGCTAGCTCTTCTCTGCGTGCCTAACCCTGAATGCCATTCCCTGTGAAGCTACTGGATGTTCTGGCATGGAATGAGAAAAGGTCTATGCCCTCCCCTAAGGAAGGTCTGAAGCCTGATTAGCGCATGGCTGAATTGCTCCACAGACCTGCAGGCATGAGGGTGCACAGATGAAGGGGATGCTGGGGCTGGGAGTACTGCAGCCTTCCACATTCCCTGGTTCCTGCTCCAGGGTGAGACCAGCAGGTGTTCACAATAAACTAAAGCAGCATCAGGGCTGCTGCCTGCTTGCCAAAGGAGCGCTCCAGTGCCAGTTTGCACCAGAAGCCACACCAGAGTGCTCTCTGTTTGGAGCACGTCTTGCCACCCTCCGTGCTCTGCATGCTCCCTGATGCTAGCGGGCAAATAATGGGGGAAATGGATGACCTAGAATTTGCAAGCTGGGAATTTGGGGGACTTTGTTTTCTTTTTGGTGCCATTTTGTCTCCTTTGTGCCATCAGAATGATGAAAAGAAAATGCATCAAGTGTAGAGAGACTGATGAGGAGTTTGCAACAAGAGAGTAGGCAGGGCTTTGTGTTTAACTGTATGAATTCAGCGCTGGAAGAGAACTCGGGAGATCATTGCAGACAGCCTTCTGAAACAAAGCAAGATCACGCATAAATTGCTGAAGAGTTTTTTTGCTGACTCCTCAAAGCCTCATGTGAAGATGCCTCAGGATTTCTAATGGGGCTTAAGAATTGCTTAACAGCATATTCATCTGTTGAAAACTCAACTGATTTGCTTTGATGAGGTCTCTAATTTTCTCTGTGCCAGTTTCCCCATCAACAGAATGGTATGCTATAATCAGGAGTATTTTTAGACTGAATTATTCTATCTTCAAAATGTTTGAGATTGCATGTTAAAAAAAAAAAAAAAAAAAAAAAAGGGAAGAAATCCAGAATCTGTTTAAATATCACATTAGGAGGAACAGCAATAGAAAGGGTTCAGCCACTTCCAAGGATCAAATTCTGCAATGCAGCTTCTAGAACTGGGCATAGAGGGATAAAAAGAAAATCCAAACATGACCACTGCACACATTTGGAGCTTGCTGTTGTGTACCTTTGCCACTTTAACGCCATCTAAGCAGATTCCACTTAACTTTGCCCAATTCCTGGGCCTCAGGTGGCCTCACCAGTACTGGCAGATGAAATGATGTGCTGCTGCCTGGCTCAGGCACACGGCGTTGACACAGGAATTCTCTGTGGTCCTGCACCCCTTTCAGTGTTAGGGGTGAAACTGTTCCAGGTATGAAGTTGGGTTAAACAGGGATGGGACCTTGCTGCTTTCACTGAGGACGATGGAAGATGTATAATGAGTGCGTTATGGGCTAAGAGAAGATAGATAGCTTGATGCTCACTGCAGCTAAAGGAAAAATACAGAATTTCATTTTCTCTTTCTGTGCTGGGTGGCTTTAGGTTACCTAATCTCATTTTTCCTCACGTGTTCAATAATGTTGCTTTCCAACTGTGACTTTTATTTTTTTCCCCAAATGTGTTGGTTGACTTCAGGTATAATGCTAAAAAAGGGAGCTGTGCTTTAAATGTATGAAATGTTACACAGTGCTGAAAGCATTCTGAAATAATTGCTTCCCAGGTGACACAAACTAGGTCTTCAAAAGTAGTGCATGCTACCGATCTAAAATCTGTGAGTACTCCGTAATTCACTGTCCTGGCCATGGCAGGGCTTAGGTGAAAGGCATATGTCTAAATGCAAGAAAGCGGCTGGAAAGGCTGGGGCCTGGGGTTTGGGGCACAGCACCCCCTGAGTGCTGGAGTCAGCCCAGTGTGGCTCTTCTGTGGTTTGGAGAAGAAGGTAGCTAGCTCTGGTTGGAAACGCCTACCTGTGCCGATCACTTTTACTAAAAAATGCTTTTGGCCCACTGTTTGGAGTGTTTAGCCAGAAAGGAGACATGGGTCCTTCATTGCCTTCAGCCTCGGGCGCTCACCCCCTCCACGGGGACGGCTCCCACCCTCTGGCCATAGAGAGCCTGCGGGAGGCACCGTGCAGCGCTCACCCTGAAGCTGGGTAAGTCCAAGGTAAATGATTAAACCCTTTGGATTGCTGAAGCAGCGTAAAAATCTAGTCCACGCCACCTGTTTTTTTCCTCCTTGCTCTCACATTTCCTTGTCGTGCTGATTTTCGCCGGGTATTTCGTTTTCCTCTGTCCCTGCCCCTTCTCACTGTGTGTTTTGCACTGTTCATCTTGAATCAATGGGGTGGTTTTGAAATGAGTTTGTCAGTTCTTAATCAAGCACAGACTTTCTGCTTGGGGAAGAGTTGCACGGGAAATGCTGAAGTTAGGGAGGTCTGGAGCATAACCAAACAGCTAGGTCAACATCTGCAAGACATGGACCGCAGTAGACATATGCACCGCATGGTCGCATATTGCTTATGATGGTGCTAAAATGGGTCTTAAAAGGCTCTTTGTTTTCCTGCTTCTCCATCCAGAGTTTGAACCCTGAGACTGATAAAGGGCAGGTCGTGGTTTTGGGCTTGTTAGGACACAGCCTGCTGTCTCAGCAAGGAGTTGGACTCCCCAAGACTAGTGAATTATTTAGTAATGGAAGTGAAGAGGACCAAGCTTCCATTCCTGTGCTCAGGTCATGGCACTCACCTGTCTGTGTATTATATTGTACTTTATTATGACAAGGAGCGAAGAGGTCTCTTTGTGTACGCACAATTCAGAGCCCCTCACCAAGGCATACTAAATAAATATAATAAACTTGTCATGGGGAGCACTTTTGTGGTTTGTGACCTGTTTTTGCTTTAAAAAATATTTTCCAAGTGTGAGACAAGTGGTCTGAATGAGTTTAGGGAATAGCCGGTACCGTTATGGTTCTTGTGAGCACGTATTGAATCATTCCATCAAGCCTGCAAGCCAGCACGATCATCACCTCCAATGTACAGAAGGGAAAACCAGGGAAACGCATGAAGCGCCTCACTCTCCACTCTCCGTGGTTGCAATGTGCTGTGCTAGGAAGAGGCTGCGCACAAGCGTGGCAGTCTTAAAATCTAACAGATTAAAACAGGAGTGGAAAATAGGTCATAAATGGGAAGGAACAATGCAGAGATCTTAATCAGTCGGGTCTTCTTCCCTTTTTAGTTGGATTTTGTATTTCTGCTCTGGGAGAAGAGGAGGCACTCTTCCTTGGCAGAGCTGGACTGAGCAGCTCAGGTGTGGCTGAGTAAGTATCTGTTTAGGTTCCCCCAAGGTTTTGATGCTTACTGGTTGAGTTGGTTTTTGTTTGTTTTTTTTCTTGGTGGGAGGGTGGGGAGTGGAGTAGGGTGTAGAGAGACACTTAGATGCAAGACTGGAGCTTCCATTGCCAAAGGGCACAGAAGAACTGAGCCTTAACTTTTGTGCAGAGACTCATGCACCACGTTCAACACCATACCACATACTCTGGTCATTAACAAAACTTCTACAGTTACGTATGCATAACTTGGCGCAGCTACATAGTACCTAGTATCAATCAAATGTGGAGTTTTGTGGTCTTGCCATTTTCTACGTTTTCGGTAAACAAACCATGACCAGGTGCTGCCAAGTCACTATGACTTTGTTAACTTGCACTGTGTGGGTGGAGTTTCAAAAGCAGTTATTGATGGATGGATGTGAAATGAAGGCCAATGATGTTAGCCACTTTACATGCATAAAGACCTGCACACAAGAGAAGAGCTGTTTAGGGCAAGCTTGCTGTCAAACCCAGTGTTACTGAGTTTGCTAACGGACAAAGTAAGGAGGAAGAGCCTTCTGTTCCCAGTGGGGAAAGAAAGAGTTTAAGCGGCTGTAAATGCAAAAGTGAAAATCTGGGCAGGAGGGGTATGAAGGAGGTGGTTCCATAGTCAAACCAACAGACCAGGCTATGACCTGAAGCAGCTGGATTTCAAAGGATTTGTTCTTCCTTGTGAGGAGAAGAGGAGGAGACAATTCTTATTGCTTCCAGAAGTCACTATAAATTCAGAGATGAAAATCTTTTCCATGCCTCCAGTGTCTTTAAGGAGAAGTATCATTAAACTACCAGACTGATGTCAAAACTTGTTCCTTGGCAGGCAGATGCACGTTCTGTGTAGGGAAGTGGTATGGGGAAGAATACATTTGAGTATTGCACGCTCAGAAACTCCTGAATGAGGAACCCAGTTCAAGCCCTCTAGCCCCAGGCACATTGCCAGTGATGATGGTAATTTTAACTGCCATCTCTGGTATCACAATTTTACGTCGATAGTAACAAACAATTCAAATGTCAAGAATGGTTTATCATTAGAAAGGGATTTTTAAAAATTTATTTATTTATTTAATCCTGAAGTTTCACCAGTCTGTGAGAATCCATCATGAGAATTTGGAGTTAACATATGTTCCAAAGAGACGAAGATCAGTGTGTTCCCTTGGCTTCCTTTATTAGCTGAAAAGGGTGGGGGAAGGAAAATAAGCATGTAGCTTAATAGGAAATCAAAACTGGTCTGCGAGTGTGTCTGGTCTGACTTATTCATGACTGTGATACACATGTAAAATATGCTGGTGGTGCTACATAGTCAAAAAAGCAGCTTGCCAACACTGTTAAATTACTATATATTTCCTTTTAATTCCACTGGGTGTGACATTTATGTCCAAATACATCTTTCATTTTGTTGGACTTTTTGTTAGCCCTACTACAGTCCTGAAAGGTTATTTAAGTTTTTGCATGTGGGAGTGACCAGCTGTGAAGGCTTTAGAATTGAAAAGGGTACTTTTATATTTTGACCTGACTTGACTTTGCTTAAAAACAACAGGTCTTTTGTGTTTTAAAACAAGTCCATCTTGGAGAATAAATGAAACCATATATAATTTTAGCCTTTTATAACCTCCTTGTCTTCCTTTAGGGGAAAATACAGTATTTTAATCACCAAGTTTGCCAAGAATAAATGTTGTCATGTGATATGAATGTCGTGATAGGCTCCTTTGACTAGTTTATGTACGATGTAAACAGATGATGCAGAGGACATCAAGGAGCCTGGTTCAGTGTGTTTGGATTATACGTGCTTACATTGCGTTGAAAAAGAGATCAGTGGCATGCTATAGAGTTTAACTAGGCCTACCAAACTGGTGAATTGGTCTACAGCTGAACTGGTCTACCCAAACACGGCAATTTACTGAAATGCAGCTGGATATGCTTAGGGTTGTGCTGGAGACACATGCTGACTGCTTCCCACTCACTTAGCTGAGCTGGAGGGAAAACCTCTTTCCTCGTGGTGGAGCTTCCAAAGAGCTCTTTCAAGTAACAGAAATGATGCGATGTGATGAGACGCTCTGCTAGAAAGTTTTGCATCTGACAGAGGAGCCCATTAAGTAATTGTCTATTGACATACCAGGAGCTGGCAAGAGTAGTTGTGTCACTGGAAATGTTTATACCCAGACCCTTGAGAAAATGTTGGCGTTTCACTCCCACGCCAGTGGGAATTACGTGAGTTAGTAACATACTCCTTTTGGGAGGTCTTTCTGATTTAGATTAATGAAGCATTTGACAATCTTCCTACAGCTACTGGTTCTTGTGCAGTAGGAAGCAGTGGGTGAGCTGCAGTGCTAAAGGCTGTTTTGTTTCTGAAGTCTCTGAAGCTTGAGCGACAACTCAGCCTGACTGATGTTTCAACAGAGGAGCCTGGGCTCCAACTGTCAGAAAGCCAGACAGGAGGGTGCAGCGCAAAGCAAGAGGTTACTTACTGCAGACTACCTGTGGTCTACTAGCTGAACAGGTCATGGAATTTAGGCAAGAGTTGTCTGGAGATACATTATGTCTTGTCAGATATTGATTGACTGAAAAATAATAAATGTGCCTTTGAGCACACAAGCCGTTCAGGTTTGAAAGCATCAACTGAAAGCCGAGTACAGGTTAGTTCTTTGTGTAAGATTTGTAATTTTGGACCTGAAGAAGATCCTTCCTGTCCAAAAACATGTGGTTTTTTTTTTCCAATTGTCAGCAAGTCTTGCAGAATGACTGTATTTCTCCACACATTTTGCCTTGCTCATGACCTCAGGGCACCATGAAAAAAGGTATTATTCATAAAATCTAAAAACTGTCATCAAGCAAACAACTCCGGCCACATGTTCAAAACCTGTTTTTTCAATGTGTAGACATATCTTCTATACCCGGCATGCTGATCAGACTGCATTATATGAGCTAAAGGAAAACTACTTTTCTAGCCAGCCAAGTGCCATCAAATACATGTGGAACCTATACGGGCCTCATAATGTGTGTTGAAAGCACTCATCAGCTGCGCCTGCAATGACTAACAATGATCAAGTAAAACAAGAGAAAAAGAAGGTAAAAAACCAGGCTGAAAACCCTTCCTTAATGGGGAACGTTCTGACTAGATAATGTAAAGTCACCACATGAGTATGAGAAGCAGGTTTAGATCACACTTTCCTGGTATCTGGTGTTTTTTACCATGGTTAGCATTTTAAACTATTAGGAAGATTAATAGTTTAAATAGTTTAATAATAGATTACAGTTTTCTTTTTGTTTTTGCTTCTCCAGAGAGTACTTGCGGCATGGAAAGGGTGGTTTTAACTGCAAGCAGTAATCAGAGATCCAGGTATGTTCTGAGGGGTTCATCAGTAGGGAAACACCAGTCATAATACTGGAAGCAACAGTAATCCTCACTGTATTTCACAGAATCACATTGTCACAGAATGGTTTGGGTTGGAAGGGACCTTAAAGACCACCCAGTCCCACCCCCCTGCCCCGGGCAGGGACACCCCCCCCCCCAGCCCAGGCTGCTCCCAGCCCCGTCCAGCCTGGCCTTGAGCCCCCCCAGGGACGGGGCACCCACAGCTGCTCCGGGCAGCCTGGGCCAACTCACCACCCTCACAGGGGAGAATTTCTCCCCAGTATTTCTAACTGTTGCAACTGTCCATTGCAAAATTGCATGTTCAGTGCTTCGTGTTTCTAGGAGTCGTAGAGAATGTCTGCAGGTTGCTTTATCTGTGAATAATGTGAACCAACTGAAAGATTAAAAACCTTAGAGCACTAACAGAGTAATTATTTCCTCTACCACGTTGCAACTTCGCCTCTTGGCCACAGTGTATTTCCACTGCTCACTGACTGTGGTTAATGAGGTAGAAAGAGCATTCATAGACAATAACATTGTTCCAAGGACATGAAATCTTCCAGTCACCCTTGGATTCCACTTTTTGTTTCCTCCATCACTAGCTATGTCTGCCCATTTGCTTATCAGTCTCTCCAGAACATCAGACCTTTACGGCAATCCCATCTCTTACTCATGCTTTACTCATTTCCCAACATGGCCATTACTGCTTTCCAATTTAGTCTTCCTAAATTCCCGCTTTGAATTTGAGGTCATTTAGAGTGCAGATGCTGATGAAAATTAACATAACGGTAATCCGCAGCTAGTACATGCAAGGGTATAAAATATGCTGTGTATTCAAAGAACAACACGTTATGTTTCAGGTTCTATCGCGTTGATTTATTACCAGCTGCATTGTTAAGCAGTAAATCTGGATTTGCATGCAGCAAACAGATTGCCACATTTTGTTCCAAAATTTAAAATTTGTGCCATTTTAGCAAATTTTATCTTGGTACACCTTTAGTGAAGCAATAGGAATACAGCCATGGCAGCACACAGCTCAGTTCAGTCAGTGCCTGAGAAGAGAAGGGCTTGCAACTGGACTCCTACTCTTGCCTGTAATTCTGTCAATCCACAAGACAGCTCAGGTATGTCTCTGAGCTGCAATCACAAACATAAAATGCTGCAAAGACAGTGCATCTGTCACGTGCCAAACACAAGGTGAAGAGTCCGTACCTGTTCCTTCTGCTCATGCAACTCTTGGAAGGGAGAACATTTAATATTTTTCAAGTTGTACAATCGTGATCCAAGGTATGCTCTTACTGGAAAATGCTCTTCTATAGTCCTGCATTCTCGTTGTTCTTGTTAGTAGAGAAAACCAGATGGGATCCCTTCTCTGATCTGCACTTAAAAACCACCACCTACACCACCCTTACCTTTCATGCAATGTATGCAACAAGTACAGGTGGGGAAGCTTGCCAAATGTTAGAGCCATCACCCATATCATTTAGATAAAAGGATAAAGCTCCAAGGTGGAAGTACTGTTCTATAATAGTAGGCACAACTATAGCATAAGGCATATTTAATCACTATTCCGTTCACTCCCAATGCACCTTCCAGCGCCTCTCCAAGGGAGAAGGTGTACAGACTTGCCATGGTTGTAAACTCCTGCCAGAAATTCCTGCTGCTGTCTCCTCAGCCACCTGTGACAGCCATTACCTACTCTGTCAACCTATGTCAAATCCTACAATTGCCCATCAGAATGACTGAATTGTCAGGTTGAAAGAAACCCTTAACAGTTCACCTAGTCCAACCCCCACCCCCCCGCCCCCCGCAATGAGCAAGGCCATCTTCAGCTAGATCAGGTTGCTCAGTGCTTGAATGTTTCCAGGAATGGGGCACCTACCACCTCTTTGGGCAACCTGTGCCACTGTTTCATGACGCTTATCATAAAAAATGTCTCCCTTACATTGAGTCTGAATCTATCCTCTGTTAGTATAAAACCTTTATCCCTTGTCCTGTTGCAACAGGTGGTGCTAAAAAGTCTCTCTTTCTAATAAATCCCCTTTAAGTATTGAAAGGCTGCTGCCGTTTCAGGCTACTTTAGCACCTGCATCATTTGGTAGCATCATCATTTCACTTCTCTTAGTCTAGAGCTTGGAGCAAAGACCAAGTGCAAGAAAAGACTACTTTCCCTGACATCTCTTCTGACAGAGCTCTGTTGGAACTTACTTATTGCTCTTTGAAAATGACACTGTTCAGGCTGAGAGTTTAAGGATGACTTACGGCAAAGCTTTAGCAAGTGTGTGTGCCCAAAGTTATATTCTCCCCTTCCTTCCCACAACATCTATACCTTGGCCAAATGTCACGGTATTCTTGGTTTCTCATGTCTCTTTTGCATGAGAAAAAAGAGAGCAAAGAAAGCAAAATAGCTTTAAGAGCTAATATGGGAAAACAGTATTTTCTTCATGTCATAGTAACTGAGAAGAGGTAGCAATTTCTTCAAAGCCAAAATTTTGAAAAACAAAGAACTCATCCTGAGGCAAACACACATCTAAAGCAGTCATTTCAAAACAACGGAGATTTGTCACAGCTTAAAACTCCTGTTTTCAGATACTTTCACTGGAGGCAGCTGTTGAGCGGCCCCACCATACGTGGCGCTTACCTCTGCCTACAATCACTTCTCATGCTTGCATACAACCTAGTTGTTGCTGAACTAGTATTGCCAGCAGCTGCTAAGAAATGTTATTTACTTTGCTGCTGAAGTAGCACTGTTGAGCAACTATGCAGCTAGTATGCCATGAATATCCTATAAATGTTGTATTAAGTACAAAATAAAAACATCCCTAACTAGGAAGTATCCATCAACAACTTGCACTTAGGACAGAATGAAGAACTGCTGCATAAAAAGTAATTTTAAAGTTTGAACAAATGACAAACAGTAAGAGGCCTATTTGTCTGAAACCCTTCAATGATAAAATGCTGTGAACAGGACTGGCATCTGCAATACAGTGCGTTCATGTCAACAGTTTTAGGATTCTCCATGGGTTGTTTCACTGGTATTCCTAGCCACAGCTAAATGTAAGAGATTACTAAGAATTAATCTGGTAACTGGAACAGGTTGGGATGAACTGCAATGTGTGAATATCATACAAACACCATTATTTATAATACAGTCTTATAAATATGAAAGCCTAGAATATAATTGCTTAATATAAAAAGTTATCAGATGACTCTCTGCATATTTTGAACATGTATACACCTGACAGTCAAAACTCAAGACTCTTTAGGAATTTCCCTCCCCCCAGTCTAGGAATGGCACCTTTGAAATCCAGAAATGGGTTGCTTTGATGCTATGTTTGGAGCAGTATTCACATTTAAAGTTACAGAAATAGATATTGCCTCTCCCCAGATCTCCTCCTCAGTTTAAGGCTGCTATGCATGCACAGTATGGTCATCATCATACAGCTCTGTACCCCTCTGAACCTGCCTGGTTTACAGCCAGGGGTATTTATTTGGCCTAAACTGGAAAAATCTAGTTTTCCTGGCTCCAGATTAGAAAACAGTTTTGGATGAGTACTTCCAATGGTGATTTAGACATGCATCTATATGTGAGATAATACAAAGCTAATAACTCATAATCACTTTCTTTCTAAATGCAGGGTAATCTGGATCTATGAAACAAGTTTTTCAAACAAGAATAACAACAGTTATATACCTTTTACTCTATTTTACTGCCAGTCTAGCTACTTCTCATCACACATAGTTTCAGAACAGTAAGCATTGCTGACAATTCTCTCAAACACAGAAGGTCCGGTGGAAACATACGTGTCAGGCAGTATACTAGATTACTAAAAATTTGCAAAATTATAGAATAAATGCTAAGGGCAAGCATTACTAAAGGTAATCTAATATTTATTAATATAAAGTATAATCTAATTTAGGTGTTTAACTTTCAGAATGCTGGAACCTGCTACTTCCTTATCTGCAGACTCCTAAGAACCTAACTCTTCACTTAGCTGATTTAAAAACCTTGTATCAAAATCCTTGTGTAACAGCAGCAGACCCTTTAGAATCCTTTTCCCACAATACTGGAAAAAGTTGGGGAATGATTAACCTGGGATGTAGAGGTCAAAGTGAATAGATATGATACTTTACACAGAGCAGTCCAGGTTCTTCAATCCCACATCTGTGCCTTCCAAGCAGCTAGCCAGACATCACTACAATTCACCAAAAGGGTTGTCGATCATTGGAACAGGCTGCCAGGGAAGTGGTGGAGTCACCATCCCTGGAGGTTTGAAATACCTCTTTGTATTTGAAATAGTATTTGAAATATCAAATATCAAATTTGAATTTGATCATCTGAAATATCAAAACTTGAAATATCACAATTTGAAATATCAAAAGGTATTTGAAATACCTTCGAAATAGCCCTGTAGATGTGATACTCGGGGACCTGGTTTACTGGCAGACTTGGTGGCATTGTGGGGTTAATGGTTGGAGTCAATGATCTTAAAGGTCCTTTTCAACTTAAATAATTCTATGATTCTATGAATCATGGTCCCCTGCCCTTATTAGTACCTTAAAAATAAAAACATTGATAGATCATTTGAGGAATTAAATGTTTAGGCAATAAACGCTGAATGTAACTGCTGCTAGAAGTCATATTTTTATTATATGAGTGCAGCTATCACAAAATGACAGTGATACTTCAGACAGCAAAAACTGAAAATACTTTCATAACATATCCCACACTCACAATATTCTTCATTCCTGTAATAGTGGTGTTATTGCTATCGCTAGATTTAACTTTTTTATGTTTCTACCTTAGATCAATCAAGCGATAAATTAAAAAACTTTTCAAGTGCATGGTGTAAAGAAAGCTCTCCTGAAACTCAGATATACAACAGACACCCTTTCAAGAGTTACATCAGGAGTGTCAGTACTGACTTGACATTAATAAATACAATGTCATCTGGAGTTAGTTACATTATGATCACTAATATTGTACATGATGTTCTGTTTGCAGGAGGAGGGCTGTCCACTAAAAGACAGGCTATCCAACATGTGAGAAGAGACTTGATGACACTTTCCTATCTTTTCTTGCCAGAAGTTCTTCCATGCTTTGCTGTTTGGTAGTGGGGCGTATGGGACACTCTCCAGTCGCTACTGTACGAACAGGATGCTGAAGGCCATCGCGACACAGCAGACAGCCACGTAGGGGCTCTTCCGTTCACCTGAAAGGAACGAAAAAACCCAAACTAAACAAAAATTCAGGCATGACTAAACAGATGTAGACTGCTCCTAGCCTAACATGATAATTATCCCTTTGCACATGCAAATTAATATTTAACATTTTTAGCTGGAGAAATGCTATTATGACCACAGTTGTGTATGGATGAAGAACAGGCAAGAGAGTGGGAAAACTAAGATGCAGGATAGAATATATATTGCTAAATAAAGAAGAGCTGGAGCTGTTTGCTTTAAGCAAAGGTCAATGCAAGGGCTTCTATCTTATTATAAACCATCTTTTCTGAGATGCTATTTCCAGGAAAACATTTGGGGGGGTGTGGGTGTGTGTGTGGAGAAGAATCTACTGCTGCTACCTCTCAGCATCAAGAAGAATCAGGAGGCAGGTATTGGAAAGCCGACCAAGACACCAAATCTTCTACTGGTCTAATTCCAGTTCTGGCTAAGGTCTATCACTGCTCAGAAGCTGTTCTGTGTCAGCTGAGGTGTACCACAGCGCTGTCTGGCCATGACAGCTGCTATATGCAGCATGAATCTTCTACGCATGGTATCATGCAGGAGCCAGCTAACTGGGAGGGGGAGATCACAGCAGCCCAGACACGGCCAGATGTTTGCCTTTTTTCTCTGCTAGAGAGACATAACATTGTTAGCACGTGGAGAGGGTCTGGTCCACAGATTTTCAGGTTAGTGACAAAAATGGTCAACACATTACAGAAACTGCACAGACACCTCTATTTCTGACTCCTTCGAATTAGTGTTACAGTTTTCCAGGGCAGACCATGGGTGAAAGTTACATTACTCCAGTAACAGACTTACAATTGGTGGCAAAGGCAATCAAAAAAGATTTATTCCCACCCATTTGGCCCACAACAAAATGTTACAGAGGTCTCTTGCTCACCAAATAAACTAAAAAAAAAAAAAGAATCTTAGGTAGTGAACTGTAACACAATCAAGGGAGTATTAGTAATGTTACTCAGACTGCTATCTATTCACATGGGCACTTCTCCCATCTAATTAGCCACGCTTTTTTACTCTTCTGCTTAAGCATTCCTCTTCATGAATCCACTGACTTCTCCCTGGAGAGCAGAGTCCCATGCACTGGATCGTACTTCATGCCTACAAAACTGTCAGGAAGTGTTAACACAGCAATGCCTCTTTAAAGTGAGAAGATTCCTGGTTTTATGCATTCAGAAGCATAAAGACAGAGCTGGAGCTGTTTGCTTTACACAAAGTTCAATTTCCTTTTGCTGTGTGAGGTCTCTTGTCTTACTAGAAACCACCTTTTCTGAGATGTTCGTTTTCAGAGAAACATTAAAGAAAAAACCTGCCAAGGCTCCCAAGTTTATCATTAAGGTGCAATCCTCAGAAAAGAAGCTGTCTCCTAACAGCAGGACCTTCAAATACAGGAGGAACAAACTTTTCCACAGCAAAAGAAAAATAAAACACTTGTGACACCTGCCATAAGTGGGAGTGCCTGCCACAGTGACATTACAAGATGTTGTCATGATCTGGCATATATTTAATTAAACTTCAAATAACTGAATGAATTAATGCCTGCAGTTTCACATCTGTTTAAAGTAAATTTTTGAGGAAGTCCACCTCCTACAGTTTAGAGAATTACAATTTTCATATGGGTTATACTTTCCTGCTCTTCGTTTTCTTGAAAGAGAAATCACCATGTGGCAGGATTAAACATAATTTTGCACAACTCTCTAAATATGTAACGACTTGCTGGTTATTAAAATCTTATGCACACGTGAAAAGGTTGTTTAAACATACTGGGCAAGTTAAATGTAAAGGAAGTCAGTAGGCATTTTCATTTATAAAAGCCTACACTTTCTACATGCCTTTTTGATTAACACAATGATAGGAACGATCTTCAAAGTCCATTTCCCATCCAGAGGATATGGTACCGTTATGTAAGGAAATGTAAAGCAAGGAACATTAAGATGCTACCTCCTCACCTGCTACTCTAAAACAAAGTCAAACTGGACCACTCAATGCTAAGTTGAAAACAAATTAAGTGCTTTACATGAAAAATAGAAAACAAAGCAGTTCAGTATGGGGCACAAGAGTGCATGCATTACCTTGGATGTAGCAAATGCAAACATGTCAATATGTTAAATGTGATTGGAAAGGAAGACTATATTCCAGGTGAACCGTAGTTCTTAACTTCATCAAGTTGACAGGGACCTCATAAAAACTCATGTACTCTCTTAAATAGTTTTTAAAATTATTTGCTGTGCACAGCTAACAGAAAAAATATGCCTGCACTTAAATAACTAAAAAGAAGATGGCAAGCCAAGGTGTTTTCTTCAACCTTGAACAAAGTTTGGTGCAGCTGAATTTTTAAATTTGTTTTTGCTAGTATAGCTCAAAATTAATTTCTAACAATGGCCACCTTGCCAGTCTCTTTCAATTGCAATATTAAAATTGGTTCTGCTATGTCTATGATCTAAACAGGGCAGTATCTGCAATCATTTTAACAACAGATCTTCACAAAAAAACTGGGTTTTGCGTAAATGCTTTTTGACATACTGAATAATGTATGTCACCTCCCCTTCAAACCTGAGAAGGCAGAAAAGGGAACCATGCATCTTTCCTTTAGGTTCAATGACAAGTAGGAAGATCTACAATTACAAGTTCAAAGTTTCTGCTCAGCATTAACAATGCAATTTGAAGAATAGTTTTGATGACAAATTTGTAATTTTTAAAAAACCTTGGATATATGTTAATGTTAAGACCGAACTTCTGTTGCATATTGCCATTCCCTTCTCAAATTCAGATTCAGAATAAGGATTAAAATAAATATAAACATGAATGTTAAGGGGAAATGTCTAAAATCAGATAGACCTCATCAGCCTGCATATAGATGCCACTTGACACCAGCAGCCTTGCATAATTCAAAAGCGCACAGAAGCTTAACTACAGAAAGGAGAGAAAAAAAGACATTTGTGATTAAACAGAACCTTCCTGCAATATGAATTCCATGTTTTATTACTATAAGGTAAATATCTGGCTTTTGTCAGTAGTTCATTAGAATTTCAAATACATAGCAGTTTACACGGGATCATTGATTTCTTTGTATGCTAATAAGAAGTATGCCATGTATGCCCTTGATTATTTCACATACTAAAAATTGCAGAGCACGTACAGGAATTTACATTAGAAAATGCAGGCTTCCATGATGCTAGGTAAGATAGTCATGTGGCCTGCTACCTCCACTATATTTCATGGAAGTAAAACCTGCATTTTTTAAGATGATACACGAGTACGGGCTTCATTGCTACAAGGAAACATTATCCTCATAAATAATGCATACTCTAGAATAAGCACTGGTGTTAAAAGATTTCAAACAAAAAAATAATTACCAATCCTGGCGCATTTCCAGAAAATTCCCAATAATCTGTAGAGATAAAATAAATTCATTAAGCTCTTGGTTTAATGAAATACTTTAAGTCAACTAATTTTCTTTCTTCTGTGTTGAATGAATCCTAATTAACTGTAGTTTGTCAGCTTGACACTCTTCTCAACATCACAAAACACCAGATACCTGCATAGAGGGTTACAGGCGATGAAGTATACAAGTGGTAAAGTTCTTTCTGAGTCTAGCAAGGGTTTTTTGCATACAAAAAAAACAAAGATGCTTTTATTCAGTCTCTGTTTCAAGTGTAAAGATTTCATCAGAATCTACATTCTACTTTAAGGTACCCCAGACAGAAAATTATGTAAAGAAAAAAACAGAACTAGAAGAATACTGGAGTAGGAAATACCAACAGGCCTCCATGTCATTGTATATGGGAAAGTCTTTATGTTAAGGTTTTGAAGCCAGTTCTCCAGCGGGTGTGAGAGATGATATACCTGAGTACCTTAAATTTAATGCTTTGTAGCCTACCTTGTATTTCCCTTGGCAATAGTAAATAAAAAAATGCCTTTTCTAGCAGAACACATTCATAAGTGTAATCTAATATAGAATACCTTTGTTGAAATACGTAACAAAACAGTTCTTCAGGTTTGTTTTCACTCTTTTACCAAGGTTTACTTTGCTCACGTCTCTCTAATGCTGCTTGCCCAGGGCATTAATTCTCACAAGTGGATCAACAAAGGAGAAAAGCAGGATTCAACTATCCAAAGCACATCCGAAGATATGTACAAGCATGTATGCCACAAATTTGTAATTTCTCTGTGTAACTAAAATAATCTCATACCAACTGCTCAAGAGGAGCAAGAGAAGAGTCCGCTTTAGAATCTGTGGAAGAAGAGGGGAGGAATACTGAAGCATCCTGAACTAGAAGCCAGACTTCAGCCTTTCACATGTTGGTCAAAACTGTGTTGAAAGCTTGTCTACAGGAAGGTTTCCTTCATAGCATGACCAGTTGCAATGCAGTAAAACCACCTGGATTCAACTATACTGTCTATTTATAGATTTATGGACTAAAACCCCCATAATTATTTTTCCTCCTTATCCCGATAAGTTTATCAGCAGTAACTTCAGCGTACATAATTTGTGGGGTTGTATCTACTACCTGCTGTGATGGCAGTTCTTCAAGTGCTTTCCCACAGTGCTCTGAACCCGTACCCACAATGATTTGATTATCTATCTTCCCTTGTCTTGGGCTCTGGCAATTGCCTTCTTTTTTTCCTGTTTAAATGCAGGCAGGTAGTTTTGGGCCACTTGCTCCTGCACACTTCGTCAACACACTCTGTACTTTTAAAAAAAGAATTTCTGAGCTACTTCATATTTTATGGCCTCTTTTATGGCCTTAGTTTACTTCAGCATTTCTCCCTCTTCCCATTTATCAGCCTCCCCTTTATTTCTGAAATAAAGGTCTGGTGTCAGGCAGGTGAGAACCAAGTATTCCAAGGGGCAACAAGTGACTAAGGTCTTCAAAGTCAAAGTGAAATGCTTTTTGATGGGCGCTACTCTTGCTAACCAATTTATTGTGAACAGCAATCAAGCGTTTTCATTTTTAGAGGGGTTTTTTTTTCATTTGTGCTTTAAATCATTTTACCTCAAGCCAAAAGTATTTCTGTATAGTCAAAGCTATTTTTTTCTGCTTTTATATAGCTCCACAAGCAGAAGTAATAAACCCTGCATGAAGACCATGGCTAAGAGGTCATACAGTAAAGTAACCTGCAGACATCTGTGTAGTTTTTGAAGATGCGTGCAGACAAAAAGGCATGCATGTGTAAATCTTAAAGAACAAAATACACATCCCCATAGTGCTGTGTAGATGGCACACAAGACTCTCAAAACTGTAGTTACCCTCTGCAAAATTTTTACAGATTGCATGCTGCAAAACCAACACAAAAACTTCCACAGCCCAGCCTCATGTTGCATCTCTCAAATACTTGCCCAGAACCTCAAAGAAATAAAACATTAGTGTCCTGTTCATATGCATATTAGAAGAATCTTATCTGGGAAAAACAGTATTAACTCCTTCAGGCAGTCTACAAATCTGTTGAAATTGCCTCACAATCTCAGCAAGGGAATATTTCTTTGCCTTCTCAGGGTTTTCTGACCATGTGTAAAGTTATGATTAAGTATTGTACATTGTCCCTCGCCCTAAAAAAAACCCTTGGTGAAAATATGGATTTTCCTTTATGATGTGGGTGGTACAGCAGAGTTAGAATGTGGGTTTCATCAGCTACCCTTACCGCAGTTAACAATTTATGACCTTAAAGTCAGCACTGACATGACGACTGACAAGCCTTCCAAAAGATGACAACAGTACTTTTTTAGAGGCTTGTGCTGCTATTGGAACAGCTCAGTACATCTGTTTGTCCACATAGTTTTCTGCTGAGCAAAAGCAAATTGAAACCTGGACCTTCTAAACAGCTACAGTCACAGCCTCTGAATGAACTGGGGAGCTCACATTGAAAGAAAAGCCTGTGCTGGCCTTCTGCTTTGCTGAATTTTTCTATTACTGTTCCTCTCAGGTCCACAACATGCACCTCTTGAAGTCCAAACCTGTTTGACTATCACAGAAACAATGCTGCCTTGAATGAATCTGCTCCAAAATAACCCCTCCTGCATGAAAATGAAGCAACTACCTGAAGTCATTTCACTGTTTCTTATTCTCCCTTTCATGCTCATCTTCATCTCTGTTTCGACGCAAGTGAAGTCTGTCAGTCTGGCTTGCATACCTGCTCTTTTCTGGCAGCCACAAGACAAATGTGCATGAGCTGCTGCATATTTCCTGGCTTTCAGTGTTAATGTTAAAAGCAGCGATTATGAAAGTGGTGTTGGTTATCTGGAGAACAAAAAACCCTCAGAAATGAAGCCCAGTAAGAGAAGAAAGGGTTAGTGGGGCTTTAGACTTTGGCTGCTAGACTGGGAGTGCTGCGAAATGCAGCTGCCATGTGTTTACCAGGACAACTCTGCTGGCACCGCAGGAGGGAGTGTGAGAGATACCCCACTGCAATGCTTATGGCAAGTCAAAGGAGATCTCCACTGCATATAAGCTAACACATCTTTCTGGTTGGCAGGGAGGAGAGAATTATGTTGTGGTACACATTCTCCTCTAAGCATGAGACAGTAAATCTCCACTTGCTTTCCCAACCTTAAACACTTTTGCTTCAGGACAAAGCACATGGAAACACTCAAGACACGTCAGGGAAAATGAAGGTTTAAAATTCTGTTTGGCTTGGTACGAAAAGACACATTTTGGCAGCCGAGTCGAGGGGATGAAATACAGTGTTATGAGGATTGGTGACATCACTTTGCAACACAGTCTCTCAACCAACAGAAACATGTTTCTTTACTTACTATCAACAGACCTAAATCTTCAACAAAGTTACCACTCAGTCAGAAATACAGTGAGCAACTATCAACATTTCTCCTTTCTGTCACTTCAATATTTTATTGCTATTTCTTATGCTATTAATTTGGAGCAGGGATAATGAGGTAAGATCATCTCTGTGGTAAAATGAAATATCACTAGTATTTTATTTTATCCAGTACGTCTAGACATTTCCATTTGAGCATGGAATATGTTAGCAAAGAGGGACAGGGGTTTAACAGCATATGAGCTCCACGTAAACATCTACCATTCAGGAAACAAATTTCATTGCTTCCAGGCCAACGTTTTATTCTCCAGTACAAAGTAGTCTACATACATATATATATAAAACAAAAATAAAATAGTATGTCCAACATATATATAAATACAAACCTACAGATCAAACACCCCAACTCCTCCACTGTGTCAGCACCCTTTGAAAATGTTTTATGAAGAGAGTTCTATTGTATTCCAGAGAGATTTGCCTCAAGAATAAACAGAGTAGCTCCAGATTAAAGGAAATACTCCTTGCCAAGAACAGCACTAAAATTTTAATCAGTAAAATAAATATTCTTACTTCTTACTGTGTATACCTCATTGACTATTGTGTTATCTCCAACTAGCAGACACCCAAATTCCCCCTGCCCCACCACCAGTCCTTCATGAAGTCATCCTTTCTTTCAATCCTTACTTTTATCAAAAGAAATCTCTCATGTCAGTGACAATCTCATGTCCTCATATGAAAGGACAGAAGCATTTTCACGTTAGAACTCCAAATTCTAAAAAAAATTTTTAAAAAAATTTTAAATTTAAAAGCTAGCATACTCTGGCTAGCTTACACCGCTGCAAGAAAACTTGTGTGATAAAACAGCAATTCCAGAGGTTAATTTCAACAAAGGCTTTCAGAAGACAAAACACTCAGGGTTCTTGGTGACAAGAGTCTACTTAAAACTTGACACTTTTTCTGAAATCAAATGCAGAAGTGACAGAAGATACTTAGGGAAAAAAACATTTTCTTTAACAACAAATGATCTAATGGAAAAAGCGGCCAAGTCAAAACACCCAGCGCCCAAAAGCCTGTCTGTTTTTTCCACCTAGAACATTACCAGCTAGAATTACCTCCTACTTCTATAAATATTATCTATCTCCTTTGTATTCACTTTAGGTAACAGTATTACTGTAATACTGTGGATGGCCTCAGTGGTTTCTAGGTCAAAACTGCCCAATCATTACTTTAAGACCACAGCAATTAAATCACAGTTCTGCATACTGTTGATTGCACCCAACATCCCATCACATTCTTTATAGCACAAAGAAAACTGGTAAGCCACTAACAGCATGAGTAAGGCATAGATTTGTCTCTGTTGGTGTTCCCATTTCCCTTCACCCCAAAAATTGTGCTGCCAAGCAGGGTAGAGAAGAACTGTTTTGCCACAGTATCGGCCCCACAACATTAAGCACATTCCATGAGAATGGGGAACACAAAGGAGAAAAAACACTCATCACCTAGGAACATGTGCTTCATGAACAGAAGTCAGATGAAGTTGGAGTGACTAAAGGACAAAAATATAGGTTAGGTTTTGTGGAAGCTTTCAAAAATTCTTCCTTCATCTTAGGGAATACAAAACAATGACTTCAAGAGACCATAGAAAAAGATAGTGTTGCTGACCTTAATATCCATTTTTTTAGTTACAGATTATTGCTAGCGCTGTTTCAAACCTGAACCTCCAAAATGCTGATCTTGAAAACAAAGAGCTAGCTTCTGCAGTTCATGTTTTCTTACCTATCCTAAGAACCAAAAATAAATCATTACAGCAATAGCAGCATGTAGGAATTTTTTTCTTTCTGTCAGTCATTTCTGTACCTTTAATAAGTATCTAACAAGAAAGTTATAAATCCAGAAAATCACTAATAAAGCAGTATTAGCTGGCTTAGGTAACAAATTCTCACTATACAATTGCAAAATAAGTGCTTGCAAATACCTTAGTGCATTCTATTGTAAGGTACAAAATGAAGTTTTTTATCTCTAAAGAAGA
This sequence comes from Falco rusticolus, assembly GCF_015220075.1. Taxonomy (NCBI): domain Eukaryota; kingdom Metazoa; phylum Chordata; class Aves; order Falconiformes; family Falconidae; genus Falco; species Falco rusticolus. The sequence goes on from NC_051210.1 coordinate 2,015,696, forward strand.
GAGAAATATTTAAAAGCAGGATTTGTATTATCACTAGAGGATACTAAAATGTTGCAGTTAAAACCAAACAGCTTGCGTATTTATAAAATGATCAGATTACATACCCTGTCTTATTTTTGTCCAGTAAGCTGGGAACCAAGGATCTGATATAGGCGCAGGTACATATGAGCAGCAAGATTACAGTCAGCAGGCTCTGAAAGTTGAAGATGGCAGACTATGGAAGAAAATTAGAAAAGAAAAATTACATCTTCACAGTACAAAACTTCCCCTCACTGCATAAGCTGGTGAAAACAGGTGATCCTGTAGACAATACCCACTAAAACCAAAATAAACCTACAATGCTAGAAACTCTTTTTAACAGCCTCTTGCACACAGTGATGGAAGAACAAAGTTTTCCTTTCTCAATCCATCCTGAGAAGGGTAAAGAAACAGCAGGCAAAATGGTAACCTTACCGTTTTGCTCCCAGGGACCTGTTCCAAAGCCAGTTTGTGGAAACCCATTAGCAGCAGGCTAAGAGTTACAGAAAACAGATGTTCTGTCCTGGCCAAGAACACGTGTAAGTGCAGTCTGCATCCAAAGAGTATGGTGGTGGTGGTGGTGAAAGTGGAGGTGAAGAGTATTTGACAAGTAAACCAGTGGCAGCCAAGGCAGCGAATCACAAGAAATATGTAGGAGGATTGTTAATATACTGTTTTATGAAGACTACACCAAAAAATTCCACAATTTGTAGAAATACATACAATTAAGCCCACCTGAACTACAGAAAAGATAACTGATTCATTTTATCTTCAAATCACCTTTAGATTTTAAATTTAAAACATCCTCACTGTTTTAAACTTACGTACTTATTAAGTGCTCATTTTATGGAAAATGCTGGAAGAATGGGGGAATTGCATTAGGATGGAGAAGTGCTATTGTTTGATAGTAAAACTGATCTGCCTACTGGCAGTAAGAAAAAAACAGTTCCTGAGAAACTGCTGCATGATCTGGCTATTTGCTAAAGTTTAAAGTATCACTAATATGCAGGAAGTGCATCTCACAAACATTTTTTTTAGCTAAAGTCTGAGTCCTGTGTGGCCAACATCTTTAATCATTAACTTAAAAGCAACCATCATTGCTTATGTGAAGCAATCTTTTCCAGAAGTATAAACATTATAGGGGGAGAGAAGGTACTCATGTAAAGACTGCTGTAACTCCATAACCAAGTGCCAAACCTGGCAGAAGGATGGCTGATGCTGATTTCTAGTGAGTGCCACATCACCATTCCAATGAATGATGCACTAGCAGCATGGTTGGTTTTTTTTCCCCAATAGATGCACCGGAATTTTTAGTGGAAATATTTCCCTACTAGTCATTGTGATTTTAGCTTCTAACAATTAGTCCCAAATCTGAGACTTAAGATTCTTCTTACAATGTGAAAGTAATTCAGCTGCATGAAGCACGATGCTGCAGTTTTATTGGTTTGTGGTTTTTTCTGTTGTTGTTTGGTTGTTTTTTTAACTTAGCATGTCTCAACTGACATTTTGGTCAACAGGGCCAGGTAGTATATCAGGCAATTGCTTACTTCAAACAGCCTTATCTTCTCTGCTCAGCTACCCTCTTTTGCAAATCCTACTCGGTCTGAACTCCAAAAAAATGGCAAAGCAAATATAGTAAATTAACTTTTATTTCTGGAGTTCTGATCAATTTTTGTCTGAATATCCCATATTATTTTTGTACTGCTTAACCCAGAAAGCTGTATCTAATTAAATGTAAATATTTAGCACTTATGAAGGGATATTACATTGCAGTTTCCTTCTTCAAGAACACGATGGGATTTAAGAGCACATCACAGCTCCCATTTCCATAGCCTGGGGCACATCCCTGTTGATCTATGTACACTTTCCTACTATGTCAAAAAATTCTAATGTTTTGAAGCTCCGATAAGCAATTTCCCTAGATAGTTAAAGAGACATAAAAGAAAGTCAGTATCTCAGTTCAGTATTGCACTAACAGTAAATTAAGAGAGAAAACCAAGAAGCTCTAGTAGGAACAAAGCCACTGGAACATCCACAGCCTTTCTGATACTGGGATCTAAAACCTAGTGACAAAAAAGAATAACCTTAGCTTACACAGAAGTCTCCATCAATCACAGGAAGCAATACTAGAACATGTGTATAACTGCCAGCCTGAATACATGCATTAGACAGGGCTAGATACACAAACCAATGTAAATGTCTAAGTTAACGGGGTCCAACAGGCGGCCCATGGGTGTGGAGCTACCCATGAGGAAGGAACAGCACAGAGAGGCTCAAGGAGCCTCTGCAGGCTGTAGGAGAGTTTTCAGCATCCCGGAGGGCATGTCCTCAAAGGCAGGACCAGCCACTGGCGTGGGTGCGCTACTGCTCCCTGCTGCCTGAAGCTGGAGCCCTCTTGCATCAGCCATCCCGCAGGAGCAAAAATTCCCAAGCCAGTTCCCTCGTTCCTCACGCCCTTTCTGTAACAACAGTCTGAGAGACAAAAAAAGGGACAGGGTGAAAATGTGATTAGGGTGCAGAGAGAAGGTAAATAGTGGAGGAAGCTGAAGAGCAAATGGCAACTACACACAACAACTGACATGCAGGCAGGTTTCTGCGGTGAGTGCGAACATGGAGAGGGGATGTTACACAGCTCAAGTACAGCGGTGATACAACACCGAAAGCCAGCCCTCAAGTTCTAAAGGTGAGGCTACCTGCTTTTCTGCTGATCCACAGCATTAGCTAAATCATGTTTAGTGTTCTAGCTTAGCTAGCAGAGTCATCATTTCTGTTGTACCATGTTGTAAATAACGACAGATTATTCACAAAGGACAAAACACTGCCCATCATTATTGGTAGACCCTTGCCTTTGTACTAGGCATAAGGTTTTGCCAACTTCAGAATCCAGGGAATTCTCAATTCTCCTGCAGAGGCAACTCTTACGACCTACGAGAGGCAGCATCTCCTGGCTCCTGCACGTCTAGGAACGTGATGGGGCCAGACCCAGGAGTGGCTGCCTCTCAGCAAAGCCAGATACTCCCTATCAACTGATTATTTTGATCAGTCCTCTGGGACAGACAGCTGCTCTCAACATCTCACAGTGCAGTGCCTGCCAGAGCTTGGTTCCCATGAATTCCTGCAAGCTTTCTCCTGCAGCTGCTTCCCAAGGAGCTGGCGGTATCGGGTACTTCAACATATGAAAATGGCAGAAGGGCACACTTGCTTCCTCTTAAGCAGGGATTGTAAATGTATACTCATGAAATGTGTTATTAGTCAATCAATAGGGGCAGTATATAATTGTCCTTTGTTGGGCTCTTCATGTGTTTCTCCAGATACGCAGCGTAGGACGTCACTGTAATTACAGACGCCCTTCCACCGAAATGTGCTCTGAATTATACATTTATCCATACAGTGACTTTAAAAGAACAGACGTGCATATTTTAAAATTTGTTTACAATTCTGAACTGGAAATGAAAGTTTATTTCTGAAGTAGATGGCTTCACATTTCACATCTGAAGTAATTCTTAGGACCCAGCTGAATTTACAGAAAAGGGTGATTTACATCCGGCTGCTCCACCTGATGTAATTAAAGGTTGCTGTAAGAGTCATACATTACTCAAAATCCTTTCAAAAAATAGTGCATTCACATACCAAGCTATTTGGAAAATGTAATGTAGGTGGATTGCAGTTAATTTGATTCAACTGCATTCCTCTGATCCAAATGTAGTTGGAATTCTTCAAACATGTTGACTGGCTTAATGTAGATCCTACGATCCTCATTCCCATTATAAAGAAATTTCAGCAGATTGAGAACATGATGCTATCTCTCAGACTGTGTCCACACACTGGTGGAAAGATAACTAACTTCCCAGACTCAAACTGCAAAGGCAGAAAAGATCACCACTGGTATTATATTCTTGGTTTAGACAGTACAAGCTATGGCTGACATTCTACATCTGTGTCTGGCACATTTCTGACTTGGTGGAAATACCTCAATAGTTACATTCTCTGTTACTTCAGTAATTACACTTTTCCCCCTCCTCCCTCTCTTGTGTGCTGTCTCCAGGTAGTTGTGGAGCACTATCAAATCACCTGCAGCGTTAATGAGGTATTATATTCAGCTGAACGTGCAAGAGCAAGTTTTTTCATAAGTCTTTAGAAATTTAAGACCATGGATGTTAGCTTTGAGAGCTACATGCCCAAAGGCTCTTTTAAATCGTTCAAAAAATCAGCCCTTAAAAAAAACCCCCTCAATATTATTTCCCTGATCATATCATATCATATCTTACTAAAAGTAATTCCATGTAATACGCCATAGGAATAAAGAATGAATACTCTTGGAAGTTTTCATGTGTTGAGATTAGCAGTGGTGGCATGCATTATAAATACTCATGTGAATATATGGTAGTTAGAAGACAAACTACAGCTAGGGACATTTGAATGTGTTCCCATCTGAGCCCACATCTCAACAGCATAGCTGTCAGTAGAGAGATACTGGGGCAAACAGAGAGTTATAAGGAAAGAAATGGTCTCCAGTTGCCTATGGAGGATGCTATCGGTCACTCTGCTGCAACACAGGAGCAGGGGATGTTGTGACAGCTACTTTTACTGGAGTTTCTAGTTCATTTCTGGAGGGAGGAAAGGAGGAGTTTGCAGATGGAGTAAAAAGAAATTCATGGAACAGTATACGGTAATAAGATTTCAATATAATAAAGTATAATATACTTCAGTTCATTTAGAGTATGTATGTATGTAACTGAAAAATGGAATCACAATGGGCTGTAACGTTTGCACAGCCCCTCTCAACCTGCTCACGACAACGTTGTCACTCCTGCAATTTAGGCAACATTAAATTTACTACAGCTGGGGAGAAGAAAAAAAAAGAAAAAGAGGCAACTCAGAGTTCTGGTTATCAACAACTCTTGCACTTTGTATGAGTATTTAATTCCATGTGCTGAAAGGAAGGGCACACTCAGATGACTGCCTAAATTTTTAGTGCTCACTAGTAAATGCGTATTCAACCTCAGCAGACACAGCTGTAATAGATGCAAGAATCCTAAACTATGTCTACAGTGAAAACAACAGCCATAGCCAAGACTTCCTGTATGTGCCTCGGCACTTTTTATTCACTCCATCACTCCTACATTCTCTGATTCAGATACTGTTTTGTTCCATGTCTTTGCAGGCAACACCACAGAATTACGAACCACTTAATGATGCAACCCTTGGGTAGCACTGTAATAAATTACATCTTAACTTCTGATGCGACTGTACGTGTCATGGAAGGACCCACTGAATTTCCCCTTGTGTCATACATTTACTTTCACTCAAAATACACCATGTATCATGGTTCTATAAAAGCTCTCCCAATTTATCTCAACAGACTGAACACTGAAACCAAAGATTTATCTTCCCTAGACTTCTAGTATTTACAAAATGATTACTCCATCTCTGATTGCAGTGCAGCCATGATTTCATCTGTGCATACTATAAAAAGAAAGGCCACTGTAGTGCCAGCAAGCTGTTAAACTTTGCCCCACAGTTACTATTACAATAATCAATTTCTGTGGGCAAACCCAGACAAATTATTGGAATATCCTAAAGAAATGATAACTTCATTTGTGCAATATGCAGTGGAATATACAGTCTTTCTAGAACAGTTTTCTTTTTTCCTCCTCAATATTATACAATTGATGGATGATTATGTTCTGTGGAACCAAAGAAACAAATACTGATACCCGACTGTTTAGCTGCAATTGTCATATTAACATGTGAGCAAGACCTTACACTGTAGTTAAAGTGTGGTTAAGCAAGAGCTGATAAAAATGAAAAAGCCTACATTAAAACAGTAACGTAGGCTTCAAATCTCATCACAGAAAACTGAAATAAATCAATGAAAGAGGTCCTTAAAAAACTGAAAGAGGAAATCAATGAAATTTTAATGAAGAGGTCCTTAAAATACTGAAAGAGAAAATGCTTAGTATCACAGGTTTCCACTAGGTATTGCAATTCTTATTTCCCCAGTCTCAATCTAATTTTTAGGAGTATAATATTGAAAAAAAAAAAAAAAGGAAATAAAACATGTAGCACTACTCCCCATCTGAAGATCAAAGAAATTGCTAGAACTTAATTAAAACATGTACATAATTATATTATTTTCAACCTATTCAGAAATAATTTGTTTTCCCACTGCTGCCAAATGCCATCTGATAAAAATGAATGAAAATAAGAATTTGTAAAAGAGGCATGCTAATTAGTACTGTAAAAAAAATACAAAACTTGCAAATCAGTTATGTTTGAAGTGATTATTGGCAAAACTACTCTGAAGAACTAAGCAAGAGGTGTTTAGACATAACTGGTTTGTGCTTTGTAAGTATCCAAATACCATCGAGGTAGCAGTTACTAGTTGTTCCAACATGAATAGGGTTTTTTACTTTGAGTTTACTGGACATTCACCCCGGTACTTACTTTCCGAAGAATTTAAGCACGGTATGTAATGCTCATTCACACTTCTGCCTAAAATATTCAAAGTTCTGTCTAAAATATATATTTTTGCACTGATAAAATTTAGGCTAAGGCTTTATTACAGTAATAGGGAGTCTTTCCTGCAGACATTTCTTGAAGTATACTGCCCAAATTAAATGGGAAGTATAGTACATAGGAATGAATGTATGCTTCCTGTCACCTGAAGACTAATACATCTGTTTAAAAGTAACCTATCTCTCTAAACAATTAGACAATGAATTAACACATGGAAGCAGTTATCTTCTCCTACAAAAGCTTTTGACTTCAACAGATTTAGGTTTTTTTACTGCAATTCAAATCTACAGACCAACAATGAAATGATACCTCAAGCTGACAACGCTGAAATTCCATGCTCACTTAATTCCTCCTTCTTTGCCCCAATACCTAGAGAAGTTTCAAAATTGAGCTTTTGGTGTGAGCAGCTAGCAAGTGCAGCACTTCACCAAAAAATCTTACAATAAAAAACTAAATTGAAGTTACAGTATCAAGCTTTTTTATCAGGGCTATTGTAACACATATGTGTATATGTCCATATATTTACTAAACATAGACTTGTTAGATGTAGCAGTAAATGCTTAAGATACCTTTTCCTCCCCACCTTCTTTGCAGATTATATAGCTTGCAATTTTTTTGTCTGCTGTCTTCCCCCATTAGATAACAGAAACAATTTCTATAACCCTTTTATTAGGATGTTGAAGCTAAGCATGTTCTCTAGAGTAACATGAGACTAAATAGTTTCTAGAACTATGAATGGAGAGGTGATACCCAGCCATTACCACAGAGCTCTCCAAAAGGACATAAGTCTTGACCTGCAGCTCTTCTACCTCTCCTGCCCTAAAAATGTGTACATTGGAAATTTCTAGAGTGCAGTTGAGCAGGAGAAAAATTATCTGTGTAAAGAAAAAGGCATCTTTGGCCACGATGAGTAAGTTCTGGTTTCTCTTGCTGTTCATTGAAGAAGTATGCCTAATTATAAACTTGTACCATTCCTGTGTTTTTGGTAACTGATCAGCGTATTTCTGTCAAATCATTTAACTCTCCCTTCTGGAACAGTATGGAACTTGCGTACCATACTGTTTAGTTTCTTTACCTCATATTTACTAGAGAATCATAAGAAACAGAAAAACTGTGTGTGTGAATGGAAGATGTAAGTCATTCTAACATGCCAGCACATTTTCAGTCAGGTGACAACCCCACTCAAATAAAAGCTGGACAGAAAAAGCGTGAGTTTGTAGCAGAAGGTGCTACAGTAATTTGAACATAGAAGGAAGTCAAAGTTCTCAGAAAGTAAGATACTGAAATATTTTTGCTTGGTTGTATTGAATACTTTGACATTTGCAATTCAGCTAACATTCTATCTGCTGGTATCTGAGGAATTTACCAAAATAATGTTATAGGAAAAGTTTTACTGTCATACCAAACTCACAAGCAAGAATCAAAAACTAACTACAGATAGGGCCCATAGCACAACAGGAAAAAACCACACGCATTCTATTTCTCTGAATGTCTCTTATTGCCACAGAAAGCCTGTGCAATTCAAAGCTGAACTGCATTCCTGAACATCCTTACAGAATGCCTGAAAAGTTGCTGCATGCATTCAAGAGATGGTATGTTCCTTCTGTTCTAAAGGCTGCACAAAAAGCTTATCTTTTAATTTACCAATTAATTTACTAAGGATTTAAGTATACTGTTTATATACTTCTTTTTTTGACCATTAATAGTACAACCATCTCCTTAAAACATGAAAAATAAATACTTGTCTATCAGGAAAAAACATACGTAGTTAGTCAAGAAATAATGAAAAGCTCTACTAAGTCCCTGATGTCCCATGGCACCCAACAGGCCTACAGCCCCTCTGTAGGTCTCTTTGGCAGAGTTCAGGTGTGTGGCTTGGATTCTAAGCATCTGTAAGACAGGTATAATTTTCAGCAAGATGCCAGCAGTTTCCACTTCTCTCCCTGGTCACAAAATCAAAAATGAGAATTTTTGGTGAGTTTGAACACCAAGCTCTGTGCATCAGCAGAAAAACTTACTCAACACTGTAGCTATTACAGCGGATGCACATGGTGTCTAATGCTGCAGCCAATGAAAAAAACGTATTGTGACATAGATTATTTTATGGTAACTTCCTTTTTTGTTCAACTTAAAGTGTTTGGATCGTGAGTGGAAAATCTACGGTGTAATTCATCTACAATTAGTCTGCCCATTATTAACTTCAAAAAGGCTGCAGAAAAATGTGATCCCCACTTTTCATGCTATTACTAAATAAAATGAAGATATTTAATAGTAGACAGAATGCCAAAGATGTTTAATAAGGACTGCTCGGCATTTAGCAAAGAAACAGTTTCTCACAACTGGTGTCATTCCTGGACTGTTTAGGTATGTGGTAAAAGTAGAAAAAGCAGATTCATTGCACCCTAATCTTTCCAAATCTTTACAATGGCAGAAGAAATAATTTCTTCTGTTCTATAACCACAGAAGCAAACTATTGATGATATATGTTGATGATATATTTTCATATCATCTTGTAAACTGGAAGAGAAGTACCTATACTGAATGCTTCATATAGTAATTACGACATGCCTACTCCACAGTAGCATTACAAATGCAGTGACAGATGGCATGAGATTTATTAAGCACCAATACCAGTGTAGTGAACAACATACTTCATCGTCCCTTCCTAACCACGGTGCATCTCCTGTTTCTCCCTTCCTCTCGCCTTTCCAATTATCTGACAAGCTTGTTATTCTGATAGGAGTACACAGACAGCAGATTCTTCTTGCTTTCTCCTCAATTAGCAGGTTTTGCTCCTACTGCTAGGGGCATGCCAGAGCAGCCGCGGGAATCAAACAGTATCCAGTGCAGGGACGCGAGTCAGTTGTTGCACAACTGGTGACAAAGGAGGTCCTAACACCTTCTTGCATTACAGCTTTGGCGCAAGACTAAAATCTTCAGATTTCCAGTAAAATCAGATTAGCAAGGTAGCACAGGCTTTATCAGATGAAAAATTTGCTACCGCAGCTGTAACTCCCTGAAATTCCAATTGCTTCTTGTTCAAAAAATTCAGTGGCTGATGGCATTATAATACTGACATGCAAACGTTGTTCACCATTACTCTAAAATAAATTCACAATACAAAGACACCTTAAGACTCTTAAGTTGAACTAGATGTTTATAATCCTATTTACCTTTAAGCCATGGTAAAAATCTATTAGCAATTTTGAATTAGGATTGATTCCTCCTTGTAACTTTGAATAAGCCAAACACAACTTTGTACTTGAAGACTCCTGAAAGCTCTTTTGCAGAGCAGTGTCTCAGATTCTGGTATGTTTATATCCAAGAGCTTGGTTTGGATCAATATTTACTGATGAATGTTTTTACAATTGGTTATATGAGCAATTCCCCTTCCTTCTATAAACACTATGCTAAGACAGCAACAAAGATTAGTACAGAAATGTTTGTCCTCATGGAAAGTTCCCAAATCAATTTTTTGGCAGTAAAGTGGGGCTCAAGGTCAGTCCTAGCCAGAGGGTGACGGGAAAGAAGCCATCTTTGTCAAGTTTTCTGCAATTCTTTATTTTCTTAAACACCAAATTGCAATTACATACACAAAATATATCTACAAAGACGTTTTTTGTACCTGTACTGTTTGGCTCTAATACCACGTTTTTGCTACGAAGGAAAGCGAAGACCACCCTTCAACAGGTGAGAGGCTTATCATTAATTTTAACTACTTTAGGCTTCTTCCCCCTTTCTGCCCACCATGCCACATGGAAATTTTTCAACCCCACTAGGGAAAGTTTTGTTGAGTTTTCAGATACGTTTCGAATCAACAGCATCAACTGACACAAGGATTTATGAAAGCCAGTAAACAATATATAATCTGCCTCTAAATAAATTAAGCAGCTGTGTCATTAGACTGCATCCCTTCTGTTTCCAGTATTTTTTAAATCCATTGAGCATCTTCTACGTGCTTTCAAAGTTGTTTTAAATTAAAATAGTAATTTTTTTCTACCTACTGGCAGTGAACAGGAAAAAAACACAGGTTGCATTTTCACATGAAGGAAAAGATAGGTAGAAGACAACATATATGTATCTTCTGTTTGGCAGAAGCTGGCTGTCACCCAGCACAAGTTTTGACTTGCTTAATAAGGATATGGTAAGGAAGCCCAGGAGACAATGGCATGGAAAATTCCAAGGGGTAGAGTCCTTTGGAAATTACGCTTCAAAAAGCATGCTATTCACAGAGCTGCTGGTTTGCCACAGTTACAGCTCATTTTCTTTGGAGAAAGAACAAACTGGAGGTGTAGCTTTACTCTCTTCCATTTGACGATACACAGACAGAAGCTCTTTCCTATCTCACAGTCAAGTGTGAGCTCAAAAGAACGTGTCATTAACTACAGCTCATGACTGGTAATCTCACCAGACAACAGGTTTTTTTTCCTAAAGAACCACGACACCAGAGGTAGAATCATAGAGAATCCAAAGTCCTGGATATGCCATGAGGGCTACTGTCTTCCCTGCAGAATTCAAACACTGCAAGACTGAGGAATCTTATTTTCACCTCTTTTGACATCAAATCACAAGAAGAATCTCATTAAAAGGTTCTTACTTAAGGTTCCTTGAAGGACACGGGGTAGCCTCTAACAAGCAACATGGACAAATGGAGAAAAAATTCTCAAAAGACCTCGTATGCTTGCCATAATATTTTTGCTAGATATAAACAGTGTTATAGTGAAGTGCTAAACTGAGCAATATAGATGTCACATTGATCATCAAGATTTTCTTGCCTTTTTTCTACAATTTCAAATCCTTTTAAGTACTATGAAGAACAGCAAGGTGATGCTGTACTTCTACAGTATCTACCTTTCCAAGGCACTGATTAGAGGTGAGTTATTCACTTCCCTTTTGTCTCTTGTTTTCTGTAACCATGGTTTAGATCTTCTGAGATAATTTATGCCTCTTATCACGAAAATCCCTTTGTTCACTGCTTGAAGCCACAGATTAGAACAGGTTCATCTAGAAGATCTGCCAAGGAATGCTCAGGTGAGCAACTTCCAGCAATTTCCTGCTGGTGACAAGATCTGGAGCCTAGAAACATTTTTTGAACTGAACCGTAAGAAAGTTCACAAGATATTAATCTTTCAATGAATATGCAGGAAGTATAAAAAGATTCAGTGGTAGTTGTAAAATATACATCCCTGGTGATGGATAACCTGTCAATGGCAGGTTGGATGGGGCTTTGAGCAACCTGATCTAGTGGATGGTGTCCCTGGCTATGGCACGGGGGTTGGACTAGGTGATCTTTAAAGGTCCCTTTCAAGCCAAACCATTCTATGATTCTAAGAAAAAATCTGAAAATGCTAGTCTTAAAATAATTCTGTGTTGAAATAAAAGTTAAGTACAAATCTTTATTTATACAGGGAAAGCACCCCCCCTTAGCTATTTGTTTTTCTTTTAAATTTAAAAATCGTGTATCTGCATGGCTCAAATAAAGACCTTTAGCTTAGCTGAGAGAGACCATTTCAGAGTACAGCTTTAGCTCTAAACCACATACAAATCTTCCATTCGTATCCTCTGTACGTAAAATGAAAAAAAGGCAGAAACCATAGGAAGCAAACAGCAATGTCAGTATGCCTCTAGGTCAACTCCATATATATATCACTCATACTTTCTGTTAGCAAACAGGACTAGGCCTCTGAGGCTACTCCTAAGAACAAGAACAGCAGTCAATGTCAGGCCTTTGCCTGCTGCTCAAGAAGCAAGATGTCAAACATAGCCACGAAATCGGGGGAGACAGAAATCCTGAGAGACAGCGCACTGCCCCACGGAAAACCCAGGCTAGGCCGCATTAGACAGAAAACGTGTCAGGCTGGGGGTAGGAAAGGCAGCAAGGGGGTGCAGACATGCCCGGTTCAGGTCACTGCTAGGCCTGCTGCTAAGCAAGGCCGTACGGTGGAACTGGCCTGGGCTCGCTGCCCCGCGACAGCCGCGAATACCCTGAGGGCGTTCAAAGGCCCGCCCCAGATGGGATATGAAGGGCCCCTGGGGCGCCAGCGGGCCTGGGAAGCCTCGCTCGGCCAGACGCTGCCGGCCGGGGGGCACGGAAGCCGGCAGTGCCGGCGGGAGGGGGCCGGGGCCGGAGCGGAGCAGGCACCCCCCGCCCGCCCACCGCCCCGCGCTTACCATGGCGACCCGCTCGCGGACACATCACACTTCCGGCGGGCGGGGCAGGGCGGAAGCGCATTTACGGGGCGCCCCCTCCAGGGCATGGGCGGGGCCACCGTCGGGATTGGAGGTTGGCCATGTGAAGGGTCACGATTGGCAGCAATGGCCGAAAGGAGGCGGGACGAGAGGGAGAGGGTAAATTTCATTGGCTTCCACGTCGCCGCCAGGAGCGCGGCCTTTTCGGGCAGGCGGAAGCGGCGGGCGGCGGTGCGGGAGGAGGAGGTAGGCCGGGACGCCCCGCCTCCCCTCGGCGTTGGGGGGGGGGTGGGGTGGGGGGGTAGCCGCCGGTGGGCCCCGGGCGAGCAGGACCGTCAGCTCCCACCGGTGCCCCGGAGCCGGGACAAGCGGGCCTGTCCCCTTAGCTGACCCGCTAACGGTGGGGCCCGGCCCCGTTCCGCAGGCGTGGAACGGCAATGGTGCCGCTGGTGTCAGGCCCAGGGCAGCGTGGCCGCTCGACGCTCGCCCGTTCGCCAAAAGTGGTGGTTTTGGTGTTTGAGGCTTTTTTTGTTTGGTTGTTTTTTTGTGAGTTTGGTTTTTGTTTTTTTTTTAATTTGTGCTGACGGTTTCCAGCGGGCGTCCCCGCCCTGCCGCCCAGTCCGGGCCGCTGTTTGCCCGGGGCCAGGGGCGGGGCGGGGGTCCGAGGGGCGGGCGGTGCCGCCGGGCACGGCGGGGGGAGCGCGGCCTCCGCTCCCCGCGGGCGGCGGCGGGGGTCGAGCCGCTTGCCGGTGAAACGTAACAGCGCATCAAGAACGCTTTACTGAGGCTGTGTTTCAGTAAGGTGCTTTGTGATGTGAAGTGAAGGTCCTGTTCCTCCTTAGGGAAAATCCTGACTGGCTTCCCTCGGGGAGGGAGTTGAGGAGAGGGAGTGGGCCGAGCAGAGCCCGGTCTTTGCCCCAGCCTGGTCTCCTCTTCTTGCGCTTGCCCCGTGCTCCAGCACCGTAGGGGTGTTCCTCTTCCGTGATTGTACTAGGTTAGTTGCGTTAGGTCAAGTTGAAAACTCAGGGGTAAAGGTAGTATATCTCCTTGTTGAGACCGCAGTGTATTTTTCTGTGACTTCAGTCACAGAATTACTAAAATTCCTAGATGGTCTAAATGTCTGACCTCTAAATACTTGCCTATGAGGGAACCCTGTTCAACTGAAGTCTTCAATGACTCTTGCATTTTGCAGCTGCTTTTGACAGTGCCTGGTCTACCATTGAGCCATATTAAAGGGATGGGCCTTCATTTTGGCTTGCCATGAAAAATACACGGAATTTGTTTTTTAAACCAGGGGATTATTTTTTTTTTTTTTAGGAATTAACTTTGATCCTGTGAGAGACTTCAGTAAAGTGAAGACTACATGCTTTCTGACCAGTTCTGTCAAAGAACTTCATTGTAATAATATTGTATTTAGAGTAAGATGCCTAGTTGTTGCCATCATAACAAACCTCTGAAGTTCTATGAACAATCTGTTCCTCCTGTTAGAAGTACACTGTATCTTATAGAACTTGAAAAGCATTAACTCTTTCAAAGATGATGGCTTTGGCTTGATGTCTCTGGCACTCGATATCTTTCAGTATGGGGGACAAACTGTTTGCTTGTCTGTTGAGCGTGGGACAGGTTTTACTTTTTCCCTTGGTAAGAGGAAACAAATTTTTCATCCTAACAGAACAAGCAGGGATAACATTTGACATATTTCCAGAAGCTGCTGTAGGAGGCTGCAGGGTAATGGGAGTGTGTATAAAATGTGTATAGTGGAGTCAAGGCAGTATTCTACTACAGCAAGTAAGAAAGGAAACATACACAATCCACTTCTAATGCTGTTAGTATTTTCTGAAGAGCAACTTCGTTGTAGCAGCAACTTTGGTAACTACAATTTTGAGTTCTCTGTAGAATTTAAGATGGGTTTCCTTGTATAACTATTTTTTTTGGTCCTGTGGTTTTCAGATATACGGATTTTAGATTTGTTCTTATTTTTCTTGAGGTTGTGTAAGTCTAGTAGCTATGAAGGGTTCCATTAATTTGTAAATTTATCCATTGATGTAATAGGTAATCATCAAGACGCGTGGTCACTTTGTCCTAACATGTTCATACTTCATACTCCTATTTTGTTAGTGCATTACATTCACTGGATCAATTTCTTTTATTCACATGTTGAGGTTTTGGATGAAAGTTGGAATTCAATTAAAATGCAGAAAGACAGTTCTAAAAACAGATGACTTGCCTCATACAACCTGTTGTCAAAGTGTCTGATATTGATGTCCCATTAAGGTAGATTTCTAAACTGAGAGAAATTACACCTATAATCAACATACAGTTCAACCTCTAATGCTTACCATGAACCTAGAATTTAGAGGCAGTAATACTTCTGAACTTGCTGATGTGTCTCGTTTTTCATTTTTGGTTTCACTTTTGATTTTTCAATGTGGGTTAGTGACTGAAATTGAAAAATTATTTCTGTAACTGCAGAAGAGAGTGCAGCTGTCAGTTCTCAGTCACACTGTAGTCAAGCCTGCTTCCAGGCGATCAGCTAGCCTTCTCTAGTTCAGTAGTTTTGTTTGCAAACATGGCCTATATGATAGTTTTTATATACTATTATTTACTTTGATGGCTTCTGGTAAGTTCACATATGAAATCCATTGCAGATTTTTGCAAAAATGTTTTTTATTTACCTTAGCACTTTAGTTTTCAAGTGACATTTCCAATGGTCTCAACCATTTGAAGAAGAATTTACATGTTGTATTAAAATGTTTTCAGCTGCGTGTGTCACTTTTGTGTGAAAAATGCCATTAGATCATTAATGATCTTGCAGGAGCCTTCGTGGCATCATTTAAAAGAGAGTGTAGCTAGCATGACAGTGTTTTTTAGGGATGCAGCTGTGATACACATATGTATTGATTGCAATATCAGGTTTCAGGTAGTGGTACTCCAGTTTTCCGGGTATTTCTTTCCTCCTAATTAATATATTGTCATGGAAAACCAGCTACAAGTGACTGAGATATCTCAGTTGGGTAATGTCTATAGGAATTGGCTGGGTATGCCTTCTTGTCTGTTGAAATCTTAAATCAGAAGTTTATATAATATATATATATAATGTATAAATTATATTGTTCTATGTAGCAATATTCAAATAGGTAGGTAAAAGAGTATGATAAATACTGGTTTTCAGTGTTTGTTTTGTTAAAGAAGGTTTAATGATGTTGTCTGGGCTTTGTAGCACATATGCAGTAAGAAACATTTTTGTAGTGTGATTTGCCAGTGAAGAGATTGCATACTGTTCAGTTGAGTGTTTATGTAATAGAGCATACTAAGGAATTTCTATAATGAAAGGTTAAAAAAAGGTGACTTCAGAGATTAAGCTTCTAGGTTGTTTTCAAAT
The DNA here is from genome assembly GCF_015220075.1 of Falco rusticolus. Classification (NCBI taxonomy): domain Eukaryota; kingdom Metazoa; phylum Chordata; class Aves; order Falconiformes; family Falconidae; genus Falco; species Falco rusticolus. The sequence goes on from NC_051210.1 coordinate 2,031,804, forward strand.
GCAGGAAACAAAACAATGTCCATTGCATGAGGGAGGCTATCTACATAACTTCTGTCTCATAGCTTTCATAAGAAGTAGGAGGATTGGAGAAGATAATTTAAAAATATCACAGGTGGGTGACTGACATGGCAGGTACATTTGTATAAACAAGTTTTTGTGCATAACAAAAGTGTGTATATATCGTGAAAAAAACATTTGCAAATAAGATATAGATGCAGGGTTGGTTGTGGTGTGGTTTGGGGGTTTTTTTTGTTTGTTTAGATGTGCTAGTTTGATTGGCCAAAGCTGGTAATGCCCTTTTTTGACTTTAATGTTGCATCCACTTCTGTTGTTCCTAGTATCTTCAAGTACAAGCATGAATGCATAAAAACTTATTTGCATAGTTGCTACAGCTACAAATTAGTTTAGCTGTCCCACTGGAATAAGGAGGCAGCAGAACATACAGGATATGCATTATTCAGGCAAGCGTGTAGAGAGTAGGTAGTGTTCTATATGCTGGCAGTGGTAGTAGAACATGGCATTTTGTTTGTTAATATCATTTTACAAAAAAGATATCTACATTTAGGTGTGGCTTCTGTTTCTTTCTGATTCCTAACTCCCTCTGTCACCTAGCAAAAGTGCACACTGTATTCACTATAGTAGGATGAACCACAAGAGCTGCAAGATGTTGGAGGTTGCAGCTATTCTTAGCCAGAATGAATCCTCAGTCTTCACATCAGAGGTGCTTGAGAGGAGTGCTTTAACCTAGTATTGTAACATTTTAAAGAAATGTCATGTGATGTATGATAAGGGATGTTCACATAATGATGGTAATTCCTACACCTTAAAATTTCTGCTTTTTGTGGCAGGTTTCATGTGAATTGCTGTCCTCTGTCAGTATGATAAAGTTGTGTGAGTTGTGTAGGCTACTGTTTTATAGGAGTTGATTTAGAGTCTGGACAGAGTGTGAGGAATGAATATGCCAGCTATTATGCTATACTTGACGTGGGGTACACAAATACTGAGTTTATAGTTTGGGATGCCTTTATTTGTCGGATGACATGATAGTGGCTACATTGTGAAGATTGTGGAGAGAAGACACTTGCCTGTTAGTTTATATGCTCAACATTTTTGACTGCAGTTATGTAGAGTGTTTAGAATGGTGTGCTATGTGAAGCAAGGGCGTTACAGGCACATCAGGAGTTACTTTGACATTGCTAGTGAAAATAAACAGAATAGCAGCATCTTGGATCTTCAAGATGATGATTCTAGTGTATCCGTTGCTGAAGTACTTAAGAACTAAACCTAGCAAGGCTTATACATACACTGTTACGGTATACCAAGATGCATAAAGGGTTTTCAAAATTGCCTCAGCACTTAAATCCCATTGATTTCAAGCATTTATCTGGACTAAAACAAGTACATCCAAGTCAATACATCCCACTCATAAAAGAAAGCTTTTCCATAAAAAAAAAAAAGCTTTTTAAAAATTATTTTAGAACAACACAAAAAGAAAAGATAAAGCAATATACAACTAAGAGGCTGATGCCAGGGTTGCTGAATAACTTAGCAAGGCATCCCATCCTTTTCTCACAAAATAACCCCAGTGTCACAGCTTGCAGTAGAAGTATGCTGTGCATGACACAGATGACCTGACATACACAATTCCAGTGTCACTGCTGCTGGTGCCTTGTCTTGCCAGCAAGTTTGCAAGAATGCTGGATAGCTTTTGGTGGTCTGTTTCAACCAATAGACTTCCATTTCAGAACAGATGAGAACATTTTAAATGGTTTACTATACTGCATCGTGGCTTCACTATGTTACATGTTATGTGCTTATGTATGTGCAATGAGCCTTACAGGGTCACTTGTTGTTTTGTCTCAATGCCTATTTCTGATGTCCTTGTTATCTTTCAGTGCCACTTGAAGATGAGAAATTTTAATCCTTACTACTTGTCACCTAGGGTTTAGCAGCAGGTGGAGAATATTTTTTAAGTGGTTGTGTTACAGCTCAGGAGCCCCAAATGAAAAAGCACCACACATCCTTGAAGAGTAGGTGGAATCACCAGCAGTTTAGGGTTGATTTGCAACATCTCAAACCGTTATTTATGTCTTCAAGGTTAATAGGATGCAGCTGTGATTTCTTCACTGTTACATTTGGCAAAAAGTCTGTAGTGCTTGCTGTTATTGTGGGGAATGTGACATAATGCATACACATTTAAGTTATGATTTTGACTAACATCATAACATCAAGTAACAAAGAATCCAAGTTAGAAAGCTATTTTAAAATATCATGAAATGAAAATTTTTGTATCAAAAAATAGGCTTGCTCTAGTTCCATCCCTGGTCCCTGTGCCGACTTGAGCTGTGAACCTTTCCTGGATTAATTGGGATGTCTTTATGGATTTTATTACATGAGATGAAAAAAAGGAAAGGTGGCAAAAGGCTCCTGTGAATTTGTAGATTATTAGTGGAACTTAGTATCAGATAATATATTATTAATGACAGCTGTCCAAGATATGTCAAGATATAAAAGACTTACTAGATTATGTATGGTACCATGTTGACACAAACGAAGGTGAAATTTGGAAGAGAATTACGAAACAAATTACTGTTTGCTAAACTGACAGTAATCTGATCAATGTGAAGAATGTATCTTGCAGGAAAAGTACCAAGTTGAACTGCCTCTGTCTTCTGAGGCATACTAGTAATTTCACAAAAAATTACTTGACTAAATAGTCCAAATTTCCAAAGTTTGGAAAATTACTGGAATATTTCTACATCTGCTTTGCAAACATCTAGGTGAGTTTGGAGGGAAGGGGGTGTCCTCCAGCAGAGCAGACAGATAGAGCAGGGATTTGTAAAGTAACTAGTAAAACAGAGAGACCGATCTTGTGTGATTTTAAGAGTGCAGAGACTGAGAACTTTTGTGTTCTTGATCTAGACATCAGCCAAATCGCTTCCTATCTTGGGATGGAAAAATTAATGCAATTAGAGGAAGAGTGAGGCTATATATCCTATCACAGGCTGCATTTGTTTTTTAAAAAATGATTCAAATGATTATGAAAGGGATTGTTTGTTTACAGGTCTACAAAAGGATCTTAGAGGCCACCCTTTTCAGCACAGTAGCTGGACAGGAAAGAGGGAGCATGGGGCTTTCCAAATGCTGTCAGCTGTGTCAAGCTTATGGTGGAAACTTCACAAAAACCTGAGGAGAGATTTGTGTTGACTGAGCCAATGGGGGAAGCTTAGACAGCCGTTGGAGACAGCAAAGTGTATTGTGTGAGCATATATTAAATTTCTCCAGCTGTGAAATTTAACATTAATTTACAGAGTACAACACACAGTGGCCATAGGCATAATGGAGATTGGGCAGAAATGTTAATTTCACTGAAAGCTAGGTATTGCTGTCGTAGAGGATAATTATTTTTTGAGGTAAGAGGCAAGGACCCAGCTGAAGCATTCTTATTTGTATGTCTTGGTAATAAACCTACTTGACTTAAGTTTCATAATCTTCTGAAGGCAATATTAGAGGGAAGGGGTTTTTTTCCCTCTGCCTTTGTCAGGAAAGTATAGCGATGAAAACTGCGCTTTATATTTTATAATCTTTCTTTAATCTTGTCTGTTCCAGGGATTTGTTTTATTAACCTCAACCATCCTAAAAATAGACTTCTTTTTCCCTCTTTTTTTGAAGTAATGATATAGAAGAGGCTTTTTTTTTGTATGTTAATTTTTTGGTATGGAATTTTTTTGTCTGGTAATTCAAGGTTTGTGTTGTGATTTTGGTAGTTGATGCAAAACGAATGAATGTACTTGTAATATTGGAAGGGTGGAAAATGCAGTGTGGGTATTGTATATAAAACTGTACTGTACTGAAATGGTTTGTTGGAACTTTAGAGAATTGACTTCTGCACAAAGTGGGGGGGTTTTATGCTCATGTATCTGCATTAGGTCAGAGCTGTCATATTTATTCACTGTTTCATTTCAGACAGTGATGTGCAGTAGCGGTTCTGTTAAGCTCTGCAGTTGGGAACCAGAAAGCCCAGCAACATGAAGTGCAACCCAATATGCAGTGAAGCTTAAGCTTAACTGAGGCTTGTTTTACAAATCTTTTCTCCTTTTGTTCTAGTTCAGTTTCTGGCCTACCCCCAGTATTTTTTTGTTTCATTGTTCCATAAGATCTGATTTAACTTACCTGGGAAAGCAGTGACTTACAGTCTTAGAGCAACACTTCTGAGACCTCTACAGTGATGCTCCACATATTTGCTTTGTAGTAATGTATACTTTAAGATCTCAAGATTGTATCTAACTCATGAAGTATCAAAGCACTTCTGTGCTGTATTTTCCTAATTAGTACCTAATTACCCTCTCAGTTCAAGTCCCAGTGGCATTTTTCCACTGGTGTGCCCCTGCTGTGTCCTCATATTAGTCTGCAAATTTCTTTTTACTCTGGTGCAAGCTAGCATTCTTTAGTAGTTGTGAGGGAAAACTAATATTGAAAAGCTGGCTTCCTTAAGTAGACCCCCTGCTTGGCATCAAGTGTCTTGGGCAAGGGTTTAATTTTTGAGAGTAGGTTTTGCTGATATTTTTTTTGCCTAGCCCATACTAGGGAAAAATAATCACCACAGGAAGGAGTCAGGAAAACTACTTCGAAAAGCGGTGTGCTGATATGTCTTGAAAAGTTTTGTATTTTTACATATAGAACTTAAAATGTAAAAAGCACAAGTGACCCTTGTGAAGCTCTTTCTAATCGTGGTTTGTAGACATAGTGCTGATAGATACGTGGTTGCTTAGGGTGTAGAATCAGTGGTAAATGAATTTGCTGTTTAGTGGAACTCTGTCCTTATTTATTTTATCTATTTTTTTAAAACAAAGCTGCTTGTGTTGCTTGTTTGCTCAGAGCTTGGTGAGGCTGTGGGACTTGTGTACTGAGCACCCTCCTTGCTGTACTGCTGGCATGTCAGTCATTCTTGGATATGTACTGGTGCTTCACTCCTTTTTTTGGTTTGTCCAATGTGCATGGTCACAAAGCCTAAGCTAAACTCGTGCCTTGCTTTCCTGCGGGTTTCTTGCCTCTTTTGACGGTGCTGCACCATAGGGCACCAGCATCATATAATCCTATGTATGTCTGCCTGTCATGTTACATTGAATATTGTGGCTCGGCATTCAAGGCAAATTAAACAACCAAAGCTGAACCTGTGCCCATCTGTGATTGAAACAGTTGAAATCTGTGTTCAGTACAGATGGATACGGATGCATGTCTGCCGTATCTTCAGACTCTGCTCAGGCTAATCCATCAGAAAAGTAATTAATTTTCAATACAAAGTGATAAACTTGGCTGAATAAAGAGCTTCACAATTAAAATTTAAGTGCATTGAAAGTGAGTATCGCAGTTCATTGAAAATGTCTTGTGACGTATTTTTCTGTGGAGGCCAGATGAAACAAAATCAATTATGTATAAATTAGTATGAGCTCTTTGTTTTCAGGGAGATCAGTGTTGCAAATAGCAAATGGAAAGAAAAACATAATAAAACTTTTGTTAAGTGAAGAAGGGGTAGTGCAGGAATTTTCTTCAAAGAAAATGCCTTAGGAAACTGTTTAGCAAGATAAAGCAGTTTGAGTCTAGGCCTGTTTTTTATTATTAATGTGACAGGGATGTGAAATTAAAATAATCCATCTTTTTGAAAAGACTTGGGTATAGAGGTGGGAGGAGAGGAGAATATATAAGCCTTCATATTTATACCTATTCTTGTCCCACTGGTGGCTACAGTTGGTGAAATTTGTTTTCCTAGGTTACTGGGCTCAATTTTTGAAAGCTCTTCAGAAATCTTATGTATAGAATTACATCCATCCTTATCTGGCTGACACTGATTTCTTTGTTTCATTTATCCTTGTTTCAGATTTGTTTCTCTTGCCTACAGAGCTATTGTGGATTCAATAGTACTGAATTTATTTCACTTTATTTCAAATTAAAAAAAAAAAAAAAAGAGGCAGACTTCCGTAGAATCCTTTGCTAAGTGATGTTAAGTCAAACATTCACAGAAACATGTCAGATTGAGTGGGATTATAATAGGTCTATATGGGGACTAAAGAATAGAAAACAAAGGAAATCTGTAGGACAGATTTGTGTTGAATATCCTGATAATACTTAATCCTAAAGAAGGCAGTGTTTTGGAAAACAGATGATACCTCGACCAGACTACTATGTTATCCAAATATACATCAAAAAGACATATGTATCTGAGTATTTTTGGATGGGCAAGGATGGTTAAAACATGCTGCTTTTTCTTATTTATTTATTTATTTATTAATTTTCTTTTTATTTCCTCAACTTTCCCATACTCAAATGGGTGATGCGAAGTTACTTAAAACTGCAGACATGCTTTTGGAAATGTGACTAAGACAGTAGGAATTCCTGATTCTTTCTTCCTACTGATTGTATATGGCAGGCTCAAAAGTTGCATCTGGCAGAATTATACAGATCTGCTTCCTTTTCTTGTTTATCTGCAAAACAAATAATTATTTTCATGCTGTCTTTTCAGAGAGATTATAGGGAAACTGATGTATATTTAGATTGTGGTTGGGGTGTGTTTTTTGATTTTTTTTTTTTTTCCAGAATTATCTTTCTTAATAAACAGTCCAAGGTTTCAGTTTTCAAGGAAAGGCAAAGTAGGTGTGGCTTCGTGCTGCCATTGGCTTTGGTAGGGCCTTGGAAAGCCAGGCTGACCTACTGCCAAATTAGAGTTACGAAATATATGTTGGGGCTTGCATCTCCCAGAGGCAACAAAGGTAAGTGAGTCTGGGTCTCCTAGGCATGCCTGCTGACTTTGCATCCCAGATTGCCCACTTGAAGCTAGTGTGGTGGTTGTCTTTGATCCTTGCTCTAGTTCTATACACACTTTTTAGTAACTTCAGTACTAAAATTAACTTTTTCATCAGGAAATACTTCACTTTTATGTCTTAATGTTATTTTTCACAGGTTTACAGTTAGTGTATCCTGATTTATGTAGGGAAACCTTTGGATTTTTCTGATGTGCATTTTTGAAAGTGAGGATTTGACAGCACGCACACACTGAACTGCGTTAGTGTTAAGAAGAATTCATAGAAAAGAGTGAAAAAGAAAAGTTTGTCCCTTTTGGAAGTCTATCCAGATACTCCCTTACTTGCTAGTATGTATTATTATAATTGCCCACTTGGGTGTTTGTTCTAATAGACGAAGGCCTTTTTTAAAAATCTTATTATAGCTTAAACGGTCTCCTAATATAGATGCTTATAAGTAAGCTTGGCAAGCCTGAATGCCTGGAGTTGGTAGTGGGTTAGGTCTGAGACTTCAAGAGGATGAAAGACACCAGGGTGGGCTTTGTCTCCAGGCTACAATTAAGATCAAAGCTTGTTAGTAAGATTCGTACTATAAAGGTTGTTGACTGTCTGCTTCCTTCTGTTTCTCCTCATTTTTCAGCTGGTGACTGTAGTAAATAAGTCTGACAAGGGTTGCTCCTTATCGTTGATTCCAGATCTTTTTGTGGCAAATCTTGCATATTTTATTGGCCTATGGAGTCTCACAAGCTGAAGACTGCTGGGTTGTTTTGGACAGTTGCACAAAAAGTACGTGCATGTTTCCAATCCTTTTGTGGCTACCACGAAACAGTGGGAAGCAAGCAGTGCAAATGTTAGCCATGTGAGTCTTGCATCTGCAGTTGGGTCCAATGAGGACCAAATACTGATTGCAGCTGTCCTGAAGTCAATCGCTTGATCAAAAGTTGTCATGCAGGACTGAATTTTTAAAATAGGCCATTCACCCGTCTGCACAAAGTTATAGTCGTTCAATCACTTCTTCATATCCAGTGCCAATTTTTGATTAGTTTCCTTTATCTGCAAGACAAAGTTGCATTACTGACAAAATTGTGATCCTTGTGCTTTTAATATAGAAGAAAGTTAAACAAAAGATCGACTAGGTACAACTTGGGTTGCATGTAATACAAAAATGTGTTAGCCTTCTAAATTTCATCAGGAAACAAAGCTCTTTCAAAAATTTTATCTTCTCTCGTCTTCAGATGCGTCTTTAAGTTACAGCTGAATGTTGTTATTGAATTTTTCTTCAGTGTCAACATAATGTGGCCCAGGGGATGGGAGGCTCATGGTGAGATGTGATAGGAAGGATGCTGTATTGTTTTCTTCATGTTTGTTGGCCCAATCATGTTCTTCCAAAATGAAAAGAAAAAAGAGGAAATCCTCATTAGGTTGATAGTAGTTCTTAGGTTAACTGAGTCGTATTTGAAGTTTTTGTCAGGTATTTTAATGCTCTTCCTTTCGAAGTATTGAAGTTAATGGAATTTTAAATTAACATGAGAGAATATCAATTTGTATGAAATATATCTCTAGAAATGTTCATAAATATAGACATCTTCTTTCCTTCTTTTAGAAAATGTGGTAATAGCCAGTTTTAATGTTTAAAAGCAATCTGAATTTTTCTTGACTGGTTTAAATTGGCAATTATCCACTTATCAGTACATATAGCATCTTCTGAATAGTACCTGTTCTCTGATTATAGGTTAGCCATTCACTTTCTTCTGAGACTTGTAGTGTATGTTGTGGTCAAGCCAATGATAGAAAGGGTCACATTATAGACTTTAATAGCAGTGTGCTGTATGTGCTTGTCTTCTGTTCTGAACTCACTGTAGATAGCGCCCTATTTTTCTCAACAAGAAAGCACTTAACTTAATTGCTCCATTAGAAGGACACAGTAGCTCTTTCAGATCTGCTAGTAGCCTTCCATGCATAGCTGCTGAAGTTTGGAACACCTGCTGCCGAAGCAATTTGAAAAAAAGCCATTAGTCTCCATGGAAAAAAAATGAAGTGCTGGAGTTCAAAATATTATCAATGATGCTGTGTTGGAGCAGCCTAAAATATTTGGCTTTTGGTCTATGCCTAGTGCTATCCAAAACAACATATAAAATTCTTTGTAAACCAATCTTTAAAAGTGTCTTGTTTATTCAGAAGTAGCTGTGTACACTGTTTATTCAGAGAGTAGACTCCAGTCAATTGCACATCAGCCAACAGCTGATTTCTCCTTAGAAAGAAACATTGCCTAATGTAGATCATAGAAGCCAAAAAACAAAGAGACAAAGTGCTAAAGATAAACAGCTCAATCCTCAACTGTTTGAAGGCCTCAATAAAACCTCTGATTTACAAATTTGGGGTGGGACTCAGCTGTTCCCACCTGCAAGCTTGTTTCGAAGCCTTGGCTCTAACACCCAGAGGTGCTAATATGTGGTATGACCTCCTGTGCCCTTAAGGAGAAAAACACTGCTTTCTTATGGCCCTAATCAATCAGTTTCTCTGCAGTTTTCTTTATAATAATTAAGGGAGGAAGAAAGTACTGACTGCTCTCAGTTTGTTGAGCCAGCGAATGGAAAGAGCCTGCAGAGATGGTGTTGCTGAGTATTGAATGGCACTCAGAGGTACTCCTTTCGTCTGATTGACTCAGAGGTGCTTTTTAGACTGTAATAGTGAGGGTCTGATTTCATTAATTTAGGTTGTTGTGTAGCTATCAAAATATTCTGGTTTTTTGCAATGATGTTTTCTTTTTCACGAGCTTCAACAGCAACTGGGATGTTAAGTAGAGAGAGTACCAAAATTCAGGTGGCTGTTTTAACCATTTTAAGCACTAATACAGTTCTTACCTGTGTCCCTACCTTTCCACCCAAAGATGTGAAACTGACTCTTAAAAGTTTCAGCTCTCCCTCATCCTTGATTTTTTTTGGCTGTCTTTGATATGGAGATTATAATTTGGTGAAGATGGGGATGTTATTAAAACCTTAAAAAGCAGTACCAGCTTCTACAAGCTTGTGTGACCAGTTCTGTGGAAGGTCAGGTCCCAAGCTGACATGTATTTTTCAGACCCCTTTGTCTGTACATCTGCAGTTATTTCATTCTGCCTGAGTGTCTGGCCCTGAGTACTTAAAACAGCTGTGACGCTTAATGCTTCAGTTGTAGGTGTAGTGCTAATGGATTATTGGAGACAATAGCCACAACAGAGAAAAGGCTTGGTGTTCCTTTAAAAATTTACTGGTAATATTTCTAGTGGGACTACTTTCTGAATGTATAAAGGTAGATTCTTAGACGAGCACATGCAGGACTGTTGGCAGAAATTTTGCATGTGTGGTAGTTATTCAACAGGATAATTCATTGTCATAACTGGCCTTTTAAATTATTATTTAGGTATTACATAGGTACCCAACTGTTTCACTTCTAGAACCTACATTTAGGGTTTGGGAGGTAACGAAGTGAACAGAAACAATGGGAAACCTAACTTGTTGCAGCCTTGATGCTATGGTAACTGTCCAATTTGCGTGTATGTGACATCTTCTCCCATGGTAGTGACTAAAGAAGTGTAGATTCAATCAAGTTTCTTGGAGGTGTGTTATTGGTCTCCTGCACGCCTGGAGACAACACTCATTGGTAGCCAAACTAAAATATTTTTAAGGTGGGTGGCAAGGTTTGAGTGTGAATTTGGGCAAGGGGAACTGAAGAATCTGCTTTGGCAAATCTGTTCTTCATTTGCCCCTCAGACTTTTTGGCAGTGCACAGCATTTCCCTCACCACAAAAACCCTGGGGCAGAAACTCTGTTAGGAACACGGTCACCTTTTATGCACAAGTACTTGGTTTTTGAAGAGTCATATATGCTTGGCATGTTGAAAGCTGACAGGGTGATGAGAGACTATAGTAAGGAGGTAGATGAACTGAGATAGTTTAGTTATAAGGAGGGTATTATAGTTTACTTCAGTTCTTGAAGTATAGAGTGATACATCGTATAAAGATGTTGAACAAAGTTACTAGTGAATCCTGTGAATGTACAACTACCTTCAGGTATTCAGGTAGGAAGTCCCAACTTCCTCCCTCTGAAATTCATATTTTGGAAATACACTGGTGTAAGTATGCTATTACGTTTTTGCCTTTATAGTGGATGAGGTGCATACACTCACCTTAGAGTAAGTGAAAACAATATGCTTTGATTTAGTTTCTGTATTTTCTTTTATTAGTGGTAATTGCTAGTTGCTAAATAGTTAGGTAACTCCTTTGCTATCTTTTTTTTCCTATATTCACACATCAACTTTGTGAGGTTTATCCGTTTACTCACAACTACACTAAACTCTGTGGAAGCATTGTGTTGTTGGGAGATTTGTGAAAGAGGGGTTTGTATTTGGTTTTTTTGTTTGGGTGTGCTTTGGTTATTTTTTCCTTTTTTTTTTTTTTTTTTTCAAACAGGTTTTAAAAAAGCAGTAAGGTACAATGTTTTTATTTGCACTGATTTTTCTATGTGTTGTGTAGGTCAGACCAATTTTCATGAAGAAGGTTTGTTCCTCTTGAACTAAATAATAGCCATTATATAAAGCTAAGAATCCTTAAGCTTTTGCTGATGGGTTGGAACAATTGAGTGCCCGGAGATCTCAAGCAAGGCTGAGCTCTGCTTTGTAAGGCAGTTTCTAAACATGTAGTAGTAGCTAATACTTCTCTCAAAAGGTCAGTGAGCACAATGAAGGACTTAAAGGCTGGGAGAAAAAGTATTTTCAGTTTATGTTCTCTTGTAAAATTGTTTGTTCAAAGATGCACAATAAAATGTGTAAAAGCTTGACAAGTGTATTTTGCATTTTATTATGGAATACAGAACATTCCTCTGTGTTTTATCTCCTCGGTGTGTTTGCTTTTATTGAAGTTGTGTTTTACCACAGGTAGACATCATATGGAATCTTTCTCAGTTCTGCTAACAGGCTCATCCGTTATGCTGGCAGCTGAGCTCTTAAGAATGATGTCTAAACAGAATCTTAATTTTTAGCTGTTCCACATCACTTGAGTGAAATATGTGAATATGGATGCATGCAAAACACAGTATTATGATATCAGATGAATTTCATCTCAGGTGTTAGAGACCTTTTTAGTGCATCTTTAAATAAATTCATTTCCTTTCTTGTGTGACTCTTGACATAAATTTTTCTGACTGAGAACTGACACTTCATTCTCTTTATCACTGTAATAAATAGAAAATAAAACTCCCTTGCTTTGCTTTCTGTTACAAACAATCTGCGTTGAAAAGACAGCCTCTGATTCACTGAGTGCTGCTCTGCTTTGTAGTGAGAATGAAATGCGACAAGCAAAAAGTCCCTACTGAACTATATATGTGCCTTAGTACGTTGTATGCGGTGTGTCTTGGTTGTCTGCAACTATTTATGTTTAAGTGAAAAAGAATAAAGTCTGTTTAAAAACACTTTCAGAGAAGGACTTTAATGAAAATATTTCATAAGGGACTCTGTATTTTTCCATAACAAGCAAAAAGGTACCTGGCAGGCAAAGGAGAAGACATGCCAGTGTGCTTGAATGTACTGCAGACATTACTGTGTTTCCTGTCCTGTGCTCTTTATTGACCCATGCCCAGGCAGTTAGTGCACTACATCTCTTTAAAATGGCTTTAGTTCTATAATGACTAATTGCAAAGGCCTTGTTACAGGCCTCCATGCCCCAAATACTTTATTTTCTGTTCTTGGTTATAGGTGCACAGATGTAGTGTAGATTTTTCAGAAGTGGCCAGTTGCTTGGTGGAGGAAATAAAAGACTACTTTTTTTTTTTACTCTAACTTATTTTTCAATATCGCTTTTAAGTAACTCTTCAGTTTGACACATACTCTGTGAATAGTAATAGAGTATCACATCTGTAGTAGTATATGCAGTGGTGGTTTATAGATGTAAAATCATCCTTCTTGGTGTTGTTGGTAGTTTATGATGCTTAGCTGTATGTACATGATTTTTTCCTTCTACTCCTATCATAGCTTTTGAATTGTAAACTCTTTGGAAAAATTCTCTAAATAGGGAAATGTTATGGTGCTTATGTGTACTTAAGCTTTCAGCCTAAAAAATGAAGTATTTGAGTATTTGGTGATAAAAATGTATGGGAATGCTGGAAGTGCCTAGTGACATGCTTTAGCCAAAGTTCAGCCTGGAATAGCAGGATATTTCCATGATGCTGCTCTTGTTGTTCAGAAATGCTATTTATTAGTGCAGGGTGATCTATATTGTGATTTAATTACCCACCAGAGGGACTTAATGTGTTGTTTTCATTAACCTTATTGATATCTATAGTGAATGTTTATATTATTGACAATGCAGCTGCTGTCTAGGTGTTAATGTAGCTTTATGCTTGAAAAACAAGTCATATTCATGTATTTTGCTGCTTTTGAATACTACTGCATGCATTTGCATTTTCAAATGTTGTTGGCTGCAGCGTTCAGCAAAGGTCAGACAACTGCAGTCAACTACAGTTAAAACTGTTCTTCCTAACCTGAAAATGCCGACTTTTGGGGAGGCCAGTGGTAGTTAAATCTGTATGTAGGTTTGGCTTTCAATGTCTATGAGCAAAGAAAGAGCAGTCCCCTGAGGGCCTGAACTAAGCCTGATCGTGATTACTTATTGCTACAGTTTAGATAGAAGACTTGAACTTTTAATACTTAATCTGCCCAAGCATCATTGTAGTCAGTGCATGTAGTTTAAATGCTTCAGTTGTGTTTTTTCCTGCTTTTATTAATTCATGCTATTTTTAGTGTATGTGAACTCGTAGCCCTTTTTCATTCATATCATTCTTTTAAAAAAACTCTAAAATTAAAAGCGCAAAACAACTGAACACCCCAAAACAAACTCCTCAGGTACTGGACAGCATGAAGCATTCTCAATGAAAATGCTGTATTTCAACGTTAATGGCAAAATTGACTGTTTTTCATTTTTCTTTGGAACAAATTGCCAAATGAAGCTTTAAAGTTCTTGAGTACTGTAAGAATTTGTTATTGTCAGATTAGACTGTATAAATACAGGGACCCTTTAGAAGGTCTTATGTCAAGTACAGATTGCCAGGTGCCTTTGACACTGAGCAAAAAATTCACTGTAGCATCATAAATTTTGTTCTCTGCAAGATCCAGGTTTCTACGTAACTACTTTAGTTGCTGGCAGTCATTATAAACCTCTGCTTTGCAGTGAAACTTAGTAGCGTGCCTTCACATGGCAGTCGTCCAGATGAATATTGATTATTTTGAATTATTACCCATGCACTGTATGTTGGGTGATACCAGCCAGTAAGTTAAAAACATAGCCATGGGGAAGTGCTTGTGTATTGTAATTTTCTGTTCCCCAGCTTCCTGACAGTTTGTTAATTTGGGACTATTCAAATATATGCGATTGTTGGCACTGCTCTTTTAAACTTTACGTACTGTAATCCAGTTTTCTGTTTGGAAATATCACTAGTTCTCTGAAAAACTGAAATTGTGAGGGAAGGTAAAATAAAATTCTAAGTATGCTTATATTTGTGTCTTTTATATATATATTTATTTATTTATTTACTTATTTATGCAGCTAGTTACATGAAACTGCTAAGCACCTCTGGAAAATAAGCCACCGGTTATAATAAGATTATCTTACTTCCTGAACAGGTGTCTGGAAAATGGAGAAGACTTTGAACAGAATTCATCCAGTTTCTAATCCAGAAGCAACATATTTTCTTCAAGTGTCGTGGGAAAAAGATTTAGGTGCTGGCTTTGGTATAATACTTACTGATGGTCAATGTGCATGGACTGGGACAGGTAATAGTAGAAAGAAACAAAAATTTGAAATTATTACTATTATTTATTATTTTTAAGCACTTTCTAAACTGTGACCCATAACGTGCATCAGAAACTTACAACCATTATCTCTCCCCAGTGATGGAGTAGATGGTTTTGTTATCTTTTGGTATCCTCTCGGACATGTTCAGAGATCTTTCAAATCTGGACAGATTTTGTGTCAAACCCAAGTCATTTAGCATATGGATATGCAATGTTTTGTCCTTCCTCAAGAATATAATTTCTTGTGGTGATATTGGAGTACCACTTCTGTGTTTTATCCAGATTCCAGAACAAATGTGTCATGCAAGTTCCTTTTGGAAACAATAGTTCATGGAGCATTTTTATATATGATTTCATAAAATCTTGAGAGCTGAAGGTGGCTCTATTTGCTACTGAGGTGAATTTTTGAGAAGGAGAATAGACAAGAAAGTATTTTATTCCTAGGTCTAAGTTATCAGAAGAAAAAAAATAGCCTGTGAGATTCTTTCTTTCCCCACTTGGAAACCTAAGTAAGAGCATGGATCTCATGAGAGCATGCTTCTCATTCATGGGTAGCTGAAGAAGGAAAGATCTGTGTGTTCCTTTAGAAATGTATCAAATACTTAATGAAAAGGCTTTTGGTGGCAAAAATGTTTCAAAAGGAGGAAAAAATAACATATGTTACAGTGTATTGTAAGCAAAAATGTTTTCCTGACTTTTTCTGAATTATGAGAATAGTAGGCCATGTGGTTCCTTCCTTCCTTCCTTCCTTCTCCCTGCCCAGAGGACATTGTTTCACCCCAGTTCCTACATAAGCCAAGCTTTCAAACAGGCCTGATACATATTAAAAAAAATAAATAAAATAGGACTTTGTGTAGAATATCTATATACAGATCCACACGATATATATGTGTGTGTCTATACTTTCTGTGTTTGAAAAGAAGCTTAATCATTCATTAACTTTCTTTTAAATACAATTTTCACCTTCCTTTCAGATCTAGGAAACATGACCAAGTTAAAATATGTCTACATATGTATTGAATCTACTCTTCCATATTCCTTTTAATGTTTCAAACACATTATTGAATAGGAGTTCCTGCACAAGACAAATACCTATATTTCAATGCTGGTTCCCTGTAGTCTGGCTATGACATGTTTTTCTTTCTTGATTTGACAACAGAATAGTCAAATTATGTATTTTAAAAATAACAATAAAAGAATGTTAACATTGATTAAATAACTAATTGAGCATACTGGTTTTTCTGTTTAAAAGCTTTTCTGGTGGTTCTTACGTAGATTTAAAATCCCCAGCTTAAAGAATCAGCTTTTTGTAAATTTTAAATCTGTTATTTTTCTGTAACTGGAAGAGTATAGAAAAAAATATGTGAACATGGTTCTCATTTTGTTAACTTCCTGCGTGTGGCAGAATGGCTTGATGATGGTTTTCCAAAACAGAGGCCCAGTGAAAGCAGGAGGAATTCACTCTATCAAAAGGAAAGTAAGAAACCCCCAAGAGTCTTAGCATGAGCACTAGGTACTCATCCAAAGAAGAGTACTTCTGTTTCTTCTGCAAGAATCTGAATTTCTAAAGAATTCTTATTGAATTTATAGTCCTTTGAATAATTTCATTAGGAGTTGAAGTCCTTATGCATAGGGCTTTCTTGCTGTGCAGATCTGTGTTTTCGTACACTCAGTGTTGGTTTAGATCACTTATTTCTAAGTTAGTGCATCATGTTTGAGACTGCTTAGATTCTAAATTCAAAACCTGGAGGGAAAGCAGTGGTCAGAGAATGCTTGCTATGGGAAATCCCTTTTGGGTTGTTCATGCTGTGGATTATTTTGCTTGGCAAGACCTACCAAGAAGTGAATGAGGGTTGCTGACTGAGTTGTCTTTTGCGGTTTTTGTGTATTTAATGTGATGATGAAAAGTGTTAGGAGTCCTATTTAAGGAGGGAAAAAAAGAAGTAAATCTTGGGGGGAGGAGAAGCACACAAATATGCAATATGATCTCATGTATTAACTTGGTATAGGATTAAAGAACTACAGCTATATAAATTTATGCATTTCATGTTTCTGTAACGATTGATCAGTTCTGCTAGCCTTATAAGATAAGGTAACATGCAGCATGTACAGGCACCACAGGAAAAAATAAAAAAACCACAGTGCTTTATTATAGTGTATTAGTATCTTTTGTTTTTTTAACTTTCTTATTTTAATGAAAAATCTAATTTTTTTCCTCAGTGTTGAAATCATTGTGGTAGGCATACACTTATTTTTGCAAGTATATCTGATTTATTTTTGTTCTGCCCCTCTTTGTCTCATACTGCAAGGTATTCCACATTTCTGTCTGTACTGTTTTGAGGGATTTAAAGGGATTGCTGATGTACCAGTGGCCTTTTCTCTCTCAGCTCTGCCTAGTGTCCTATACAAGCAATAAGCTAACTAATGTGGAAATGATTGGTAACTGTAGCTTATAATAAAATAGAAATGTTTTGATGGTAGATTTCTTGCCTGTCTTTCCCATTGCATTGCTATTTGTAGCGGATTGTTAGCTGTGCAGGATGAGTGTTGACCAGCACTGTAGCCCCAGTTGTTCACTAACATGTAGGCTCAGCTTTTTTCCTGACAGTATTTCTACTGTATCATATCAAAGTGCTGCTTTCAGTTTTAAAAAAACCCAAGATGCAGCTGTAAGTTGTTAAAGTCTTAAGCCTTTCTGATAACATCCATTTCATGCTTAAGTTATGTTTTAAAAATTTTGGAAAATACTTTTACTACTTCATCTGACGTACTTGGGTACGTTCAGTTATGTTGGAGCTGAGGGTTGAACACTTGTCTTGCAATGAGGTACGGAAGAACTGGTAGCATCTGTAATGGATAGTGTAAGTTTACAACCTCCAGCTTTGTAGCACCCCTTGTAATGGTACCAAGTTCTGTTCTGTAATTCATACCTGTCAGCCTCAATGCGTGAGGATTAATGCCCAACTGACATTGACTTAGTAGTTGCTTGCTTGTACATCTTTTCATGTCTGCCGTGCTGCCAGCTGGCTTTGCTTTTGTTCATGTCCCTGTATGCCAGCTGCAGCTGTGTCTGGGGCATAAGGAAGAAGGCAGTGATGCAGCATTGCAGTGAAATAGTGTGGCTTTGCACTCAGAAGTCCTGTTTGCAGGACAAGTACTGTCTGGCTATATGCGTGACCTTCTGTTTTGGACTCTGAAGGGTATTACGTATTAGAAAAAAGATGGTTGTGATGTCCATGCAGTGCAAAAAGGGTTCTGTTACACCTTGTTCCATTCCTCTTTCTCTGTGTTCTGTGTTCCTTTTCATAAAGTTTTTTTTAACCCCCAACTTAATGAAGAGTGCTGCTACTTACTTTTGCTCTGCTTAAATTTGTCTTGTTGGGTTGTAGGAATAAACTTGAATTCTTCAAATGATGACACTAAAATATAAATGTTTTGAATGTTTAGTTCATTAGGTGAATCAGCATATTTCAGTGCCCTAAAGGTCATCAGTATTAGCCTGTATACAAAAACATTTATGTGTGATTGTCAATTACATCTGTTACAATGGACAGCAGAACAGAGTTTCCATTTCGGGAGATGTGCATTTATGAAGGGCAGACGTATTGAATTTGCAAATCTGGAGGGACATACATACATAGTATGTCACACTTGTTTGTCCCTGGCCTCTTTTTCACAACCTCCTCCATTTCCCATCCCCCACCCACCCCACCCCCAGCCCTTCTCTGCAACATAGATAATGCAGCTTAAAATGTGAGGATATAAGCATCTTCCCCAATCTAGTAATACTGATTATAGAGTTATTTTGTTTCTGATTTATTCTAATGCACGCTCCACAGCACTTCTACATTCTTTTTAATGTATAATAACATTCCTGCAATTTCTTACATCTGCTGAATGTTTGTGTTTCTGAAGATCTGGTAAAATGCTGTGTATTTTGCCCTGTCCTTTTACTTTATGTTAGGCTAGTATGAGTGTGACAGGTTTTCTTTTGTGTTTTTAAAAGAACAGGGGAGCAGAAAACACACATTTTTAAGTGTTTTCTCTTTAAGGAGAATATGGGGAACTTTGTGACAGACTTCAGACTGCCATAAGTCTGACATTTTTCATCTTAGTGTGACAGAAGACTGACTGGCTCGTATTTATTGAGCCTAATTCTGTACTGTTTTTACTTTTTTTCTTTTCCCTTACCATAACTCCAAAGCAGTTCAGTTGCCTTGCCTCCCTTTGCTTTCTAGCTTTTGAATAACACATTTGAATCTGTCTAGGAAGAAATGCCTTGTGCTAGGGGATAACTAATGTGATTCTGACCCACTAATTATCTTTTTAACTGAGCATATCTGCAGGCTCAGATTTTCAGCAGAAGGGGGTAGCTGCTGCTTGTGTCAGGTCTTTGTTTCCTTGCAGTGGTGACATCAGCATGCTCTCTCTTGCCACCTGCACCTCCTTTTTTACCTGTTAGCCTCTCTCTTAGGAACAGAGTAATAGAGTGGGGTGTAAAGTGACTGACTTGCCCTATCAGATTTTGCAGACATACTTAAGGTGATTAGCAAGTTAGTAGTTCTTTTTTGTGTGCAAAAATAGTTAATGTGTTTGTGAATAGAATGACCTAACTGGTTATTGTGACCTGTTACTAAAAAAGAAAAAAAGTCCAAATCCCCCAACAACAAAAAAGCCCCAAATCCAACAAAAATCCCTTCAATTAAGTCTAAGATCGGTAAAGTCTACCATCATGTTTTCCATATTTTGAGATGTGTAGAGAGGAAGACTACAAAAGCTAATAGTTGTGAGTAAGGAAGAGCTGGTTGCGTAAGTCAAAGCGGGGGGCAGCCTTTGGCAGCAGTGACTGTTGAGTTGATGTTCAGGATCGTGAGAGGAGAGAAAAGAGTAAAAAGTGGGATAACAACCCTAGATTTAAAGAGAGCAGACTTAGACCCTCTTCCAGGATCTCTTTGAAAAAATCTATGTGATACAGATCTGGAGAGAAGAGAGGTTTAGGAGAGAGGGTTGGTTTTTCAGAGATCACCTCCTCCAAACTCAGAAATGGTTCATCTCACTGGAACAGGAAATCAGGCAAAGGTGGCAGGAGGCTTGCATGGATGGACAAAGAGTTCCTGGATAAACCAGACATAAAAAGGAGTATGCAAGAGTTGGAAGCCAGGGTAAGGTGACCAAGGAGGGATACAGAGACAGTGACCAAAGACGCAGGGATGGGGTTAGGAAAGCCAAAGCCCACCTGGAATAGCATCTGGCATGGGATGTGAAGGGCAAGTAGGACTTCTGCAGGCTAATCAGTAGCAAAAGGAAGATGAGGGAAGATGTGGGCCTGCTGCAGAATGGGGCAGTGGACTGGTGACAGCAGACATGGAAAAGGCTGAGGCACTACTCAGTGACTTCTTTGCCTTAGTCTTTGCTGGTTCTGGTTACGATTTAGCTTTAGAAATCCCAAGCCCCTGAGATCAGTGGAAAGGTCAGGAGCAAAGGAGACTTACCCTTGGAGGAGGATCAGGTTAGAGAATATCTTAAGAAACTGGATGTCTACAAGTCCATGGGACCTGGTTGAATGTGACTGAGTACTGAGGGATCTGGCCTATGTCATTGTGAGGCCACATAGTGATCGAGGGATGTTTTTAAGGACTGGAAGAAATGTCTTTCCTATTTTGGGGAAGGATAAGGGGATGCATCAGGGTAACTGGAGGCTAGTCAGCCAGAGGGTGTTGGAGGAATAATCCTGGAAATCATTTCAAAAAATACTAAGGATGAGATGGTGAGTAGTCAGTATGGATTTACAGAGGGGTATTCATGCCTGACCTACCCAATAACTTTTTCTGAAATTACTAGCTTGTTGAATGTCGGAAGGGCAGTGGCTGGGGTTTTTTTTTTTTTTTTTTTAGGGTTTCAGCACTGTGTCCTCTAACACCTTTATGGACAAATTGGTAAAGTATGGACTAGATAGCTGGACAGTGAAGTGGATTGAGCTCAATGGGTTCAACCACATTTCAAAGTGTTGTGATCAGTGGCGTGAAATCTAGCTGGAGGCCAGTTACTAGTGGCCTGGTACTACAGGACTCGATACTGGGTCCAATACATAATAGATCCATCACTTGGATGATGACCCAGTGCATCCTCAGCAAGTTTACAGATGATGCAGAACTGGGGGGAAGGGTTGATGGAGGACTGGGTTGTCATTCAGAGGGACCTAGACAGGCTGGAGGAAGGCTGGGCTGAAAGGAATTTCATGAGTTTGAACAAAGGCAAGTACAAAACTGTATATCTAGGTGTGAAGAAGCCCCCAGCCTGTAACGGTGCCTTGGGTGACTGGCTGGAAGCAGGTCACTCTTTGAAAATCACCTGGGAGTCAGTGGTCAGGAAGCTGAACATGGGTCAGCAGCATGGCCTTGTGGCCAAGAGGACCAACAGCCTCCTGGGCTGCATTTGAGAGTGTTGCCAGCAGGTCAGGGGAGGTGATCCTTCCCCTCTGCTCAGCCCTGGTGAGACCTGTGACGCAGTGTCCAGTTTTGGGCTCTCCAGTATAAGAAAGATGTGAACTTACAGTGTCGAGTCCAGTGACAGCTGATGAAGGTGACTGAAGGATTTGAGCAACTTTAGTGCTAGAAGTTGAGAGAGCTGGGACTGTGCAGCCTGGAGGAGAGAAGTTTCAAGGAGATTTTGTCAGTGTGTATTAGTTAATGTCTGATGAGACGGAGTAAAGAAGATGCAGGTAGGCTTTTCTTGGTATTTTTATACGATGGATTGATTTGATATATACTGCCTCCTTTGCAATATGAGGTTAGCTACTGTATCAAGAAAATTAAAGAAAAATGAGGCAATTTGAACAGGCTCATGTTTGAAATGCTGTTCTTACAGTATGATTTCCAATACATGTGCGGGCTTATGTCTCAATATGAAATTCTCTTCAAAGGCATTTGTATAGAGAAGAAATACAGTTGTTATAGTTATTAATGAGATTTTAAGGGGGATACTTTTTTAGAGTCACTTGTAGTTCTGTGAAGGATGTGTTTTGGATCTTTTTTGTTGGGTTTTTGGTGTGTGTGGTCTTGTTTCCTTTGTTTTGGTGGGTTTTTTTGTGGTTTTTATTTTTTTTAGGCTGTCATAAACTAATGTCCTTTTCCACATCTTGGTCTCTCAAATGCTGGGCAGATGCTAGAAGTAACAATTTAGAGCAGTCTTCCTCAGAAAGATTGGTCAGAAGAAAATTAATCAAGTAAACAATCTAAAATACTGTGTTGTTAGGTGACACATTAAAAGACTGCATTATATTATACACATCCTGTCTTTAGAGATTTTGCTTCTATCTGTCTGTGCAAGAAACTCTGCACTCCTCATTAGAGTTAGTCGGCATAATGATCTCAAAAGTACTGAGGATACAGTATGTAAAATAAAATAAAAAGGAAGGAAAATAACCAGGGGCCCAGGTGGTAAAATCAAGAGCTGTTTCTTGCTGCTCCTAGTGAAAGGTGAGTAGTCTTGGTAAGCTGCCATTTCAGTTTGAGTGTTAACCAAAAGAAGATTTAGGAGGAAATAAATGATCAAAAGCAGCCAGGAAAGGCTATCAGGGATCTTAATGACAGTATATCTTTATTGGCCTGTTCTGTACTGTATTCAACCATTCTTCGTCTTCAAAGGAATGGAAAAAAGTCTTCTTTTTAGACCTGATGTAATGCAAACTGGAGGAACATTCCCCATTTAGTGGTCCTTGAATATGAATGGTAAAAGATGGATTCTCAAGTCTCCAGATGTAGCTTCATTTGTAAATTGATAGTTTATTTTGTTTTATGTTGTTGTAAGTTACAAACTTGGAGAACTGGATCAAGAATGTGTGAGGAGACAGTTGCATCTGTTGTTTTACAGGGTTTAGATTACGTACTTTCAAAGAGAACCGAGAGGGCACAATAAATCATAGTTAAAACATTCCAGTCTTTGTTGTAAGGTTAGTGTTATTCAGAATAACTTTAGGCAAGTAGAATTGTGGGCTAGTAGCAATAAACCATTTTGAGACAGGAAAAAAAGGGACAGGACTTAATTCTCATGAAAAACACTGTATTCCTGCTACATTTCCATTGGTGTCTGGCATACTGGTCTATGTCAGGGGAAGAATAGTCTACTAATATTTGCCTGTCCTTTAAGGTGTGTGAGCATGTGTTCATATGTGCATATAAATATATATGCGTGTTCACATACACATATGCGTATTGATTTCTCACACGTTTCTTTCTGATAGTGTCTGAAGCTGACGTTTCTAGGGAGGCTGCCGACATGGAAATGGATAGAAAAAAGTATGTTGAAGAACTGAAGAAAGCATTGATAGCTGGAGAAGAATCAGCTGGCAAATATAACTTTGCTGTTTCAAGGGATAAAGAAAATATGGAGTGTCACTTCTCCTATGAAAAAAATCTGAAAGATGGCTCTGTAAGTATCGTTAAATGTTTAAATTTGAGTGGTAAACTGTGAGAACAACCATCTTGGTACATTTCTGTATTTTATTAGTTTCTTTAAAATTGAATAGATCTGTGATACATGTTTGAGATTGAATGAATATTGTGAACTCTGCCGTGGGCCAAACTAGGAAC
The DNA here is from genome assembly GCF_015220075.1 of Falco rusticolus. Taxonomy (NCBI): domain Eukaryota; kingdom Metazoa; phylum Chordata; class Aves; order Falconiformes; family Falconidae; genus Falco; species Falco rusticolus. The sequence continues at coordinate 2,055,016 of NC_051210.1, forward strand.
AAGTTTGTGGTTTCCCCAAAACCTGGTATCAATAGAACTATTGTTGCTTTCTTAAATGCTACTGAATAACAGTATTACTTCTCTATTTAAGTTTTTGAATAGTGTAGTGATAGGATGACAGATAAAGGTTTTAAATGAAAGAAAATAGTTTTTGATTAGATATTGGGAAGAAATTCTTTACAGTGAGGGTGGTGAGTTGGCCCAGGCTGCCCAGAGCAGCTGTGGGTGCCCCGTCCCTGGGGGGGCTCAAGGCCAGGCTGGACGGGGCTGGGGGCAGCCTGGGCTGGGGGGGGGGGTGTCCCTGCCCGGGGCAGGGGGGTGGGACTGAGTGGTCTTTAAGGTCCCTTCCAACCCAAACCATTCTATGATCTATGTTTTGAGGTTTTTTTAAGGAATGTATGCTTACACGTTAAAGCTGTAGTTTACTGTTAGGATGGTATGTTTCATAAACTGTAACTTTGCTTTTAATTCCTAACTTGAGAACTGTGCTTCCCATTTAAAATTCCGGCCCCCAATGCATTTCTTCTTTGCTTGCTTATTTTTTCTCTCTCTATCCTAAACTACATACGAAAAGTATATTAAAATTTAAGTAAGATTATTTTCAAATGCTAAAATGTAATTTTAAAATGAGCTTTTCTGTTGCTTTAAAGATTTTCAAAGCTACACTAAAATTGTTTCCTGCTTGGAAATGCATGAAATTGCAACTGGGAATGTGGTTCCATGTTGGTTTCCAGGCTGCAAAGGAAAAGACCCTCTTAAAGCAAGAAAAAAACCAGTATAATCTGTATCTGTAGACACTTTTGGTTATTTCAAGTAGTGGTTTTGTGTTAAAGCTTTTCTGGGAAAGAACCTAATTTAAGGCAGTCATCTTTGCTTATAGGCTTCACCTCCCACACCCCAGAAATTAATGTTCTGCCTTTCCCCAGGTTTGTCACAGCTTCAGTTGTGCTAGGATAGCAGTGGGGCTGATTTACCACTCAGCCACATTAGTGAAGTAATCTGGGTTTAAAAAGCACTGATTTAAAACTGCACTGATCCAGTTCAGGGCACAGTTCTGCAATCAGTTTCAGTGGCATTATGAAGGGCAAGAAAATTGTGGGCAGAGAATGGAGACAAGATTGCAGATAGAGAAGAGTAGGAATGTCTGGACAAATCTTTTCCCTGGGGAAAAAATCTAGGATGGGATTGTGTCTGAGTGCAAAGTGTCTAGAGATTGTCCCACCTGCTTTCTGTTATATTTCTTCTTACCATTGGGACATCCTTTGCTTCTCATTTGGCTAATTTTAGCAGGTATAATCTTTTAAGAAGCTGGGAGAGGTGTCTGACTTGGAACATAAAATGAAACCAAAGACACTACTTTCTCTGGGATGTTTCTCTTGGAAGTAGAAGCTGGAAATACTGTTTTCCTCTATATTGGAAATAGGCAAAGAATGCAGTACAGGTATTTGTCACAAACCTGAAACTGGAGAATGGATGTATTTTGTGTATGTCTCCTGGATAAGGAGAAACTCACTTTAAAGAGGGGGGCAATACAGATTACCTGATCAGTAGCAGCTCACTTCAAGTGCTTATTGTCAGTCTTGGTTTCATTTTAGTAAGCAGAGAAAGACATTCAGTGGAATGAAGTTCAACTTCTTAAGGGTACTTCATTATAGACCTTTTTCCCTGTGCAATATAGGAAATTTTAGCACAATTTGGCTCTTGACTGAGGTGCTAAAAGTTAGTTGATATAAGTGTTCCAGTCTGCATTATCAGTATTTCTGTGTATTTACGCAAGGCTTTATGGGCTCTGTACCCCCTTCTTGACACTTCTTGTGAGTGCACAGAGCTCAGTACTGTGCACAAAGGGTCTAGGTCAAAAGTACTGTATTACAGAAGGATTACAAGGTTAGGACCAAATTGTACTTAGAAAATCAGAGCAGTAATTTTAAGAATCCTGTTTTTCTTGTCTGTGTCACACATAATATATTCTAAATACCAGACAGATGAAATACATACTATATTTTTATTAAGGAAAAATATCTTCATATATGAGGGCCCAATTATTATGTGTTTCCATCAGTTAAGGCTTACAAGAAATTTAATTCATATGAAAACATCTTTATGTCAATTTGGGAAAATAATAATCTGGCCAAAGAAATTGAAAATACAAAGTGTCCTGATTGCTCTGCATGGTTTTAACTTTGGGTGACAAAAGAATTTGACTTTTTAGAAAAGATGTCGCTTCTTGGGTGAAAATACACGGATTTTTTTCATCCTCTACTAAACTAATGCCTAGAAATAAAATTGCCTAAGCTTTTCTCAGAATTACAAATAGCTTCAGGTGTATAAGTTTCAAACATTTTGCAAATTCTCTCTGAAAGTATTCAGAATGTATCTCTTTCAGCATCAGATTAGGAAATTAATCTTCTTGGGCTCTGTATATCCAGTGGGTTGAGGTTCAGCTAAATGTACGTTTACCACAGAGGAAGCCTAGAGAAACTACTCTGCAACTTAAACATGACTTAAATTCAGTGTTTGTCTCTTAGCCTTACTTATTTTTCTTACTGGGTATTTGTCTTTGTGTCTTTCATTTAGTCGTGGATATTTTTCTCTTTTCATATTTCAGCAAATGTATACATATGCAAACTACAACCTTCACAGTCCTGCAAAGAGCATTGTGGGGTGGCAGGGATGGGTGGAAGGTGGCAATGTGTGTGTGGAGAGAGGGGAACTTTTGGTTAAAGTACTGCATTTCTTTTGTTAGAGGTGCTACCTGCAGTCAAACTGAGAGATACAGTTAGTCTGCATGGTTTTTGTTTAAAAATGTGGACATAAAGAAGAAAGAACAATCATTCCTGATTTCGATAGTAGTGTACTTAATACTACTTTCAAGTTCCCTACTTCTTTTCTCCTACCTCATTATATTATTAACCACTATTGTGAGAAACGTCCATTAAATCATCAGGAATAATTAAATGGTTACTGTTCTTAAACCAATGTTTTTATCATTTGATACAGGACAAAAGAAGAGATCACAGAAAAGTGTGCATGAAGATGTGGTTGGTTGTGTTTGAACACCGAGTGTTTTGTTTAGTCTTAAATAATGCAGTTAAAAAACTACCAAAACTTCTGAAATGCATTGTTGTACTTTGTGAGTTATAAAATGCTTATCAATTCATGCAGCTATCTATTACTGCAAATTTTCTCAGGTACACAAGTGTCTAAGAATAAATTTTGTGCTCTTGGAAAATCAGTATGCCTTTTGTTAGAGGTATATATGCATGCCTGTGTACACACTTGATTATTTGAATTGGTTTTAATGAAACCTGCCTACAGCATGATGTTGATTTACCAACAGTCATCTAGGCTCATCTCAGCCAGTAATTTTCAGTGAAGTGCTCTGCTATAGTTCTTCATCTAGTCTGCATAAACCACTAATTCCTATCAAAAATGAAGAGTAGAATTTCCACAAAAGAATTTGCCTTTTTCCTTCTACATACCTCATAGATTCAGTTGAATTCTGTCCTGGGTCTGTATTAACAAATGATATCTACACAGTCTATAAATAATTGCTGGCTGAAAAGTCTGTGAGGTTTAGGTACAGAATGGGTATACCTCAGCTGATATGAGCATTTTAAAAGCATCTTAAAGAATTCACAATGGTAAATTCTTGCAGCTTGTAAGATATGTTGCTGCTTATTCTGTCTTCTTGCTAAGAAAACTCATATTTATTTTTAGATACCACAGTTTAAATGAATAGTCCCATATAACAGAGGCATTTATTATTCACACTAGTTAATAATAGTATGGTGTTTACTAGTTTTTGTTACTTTAATTCACAAAGAGAATGTGCCTGAGAAAGCAGAGAGAGTGATAAACTACAACTCCTTTTTTTATATCACATCCATGTTGAAGTATACTGCTACATCTGTGTACATCATGGTGTATCTGTTGATCCCTGTTCCTTGCAAATATCTGCACATGTGAAACATACTCTGTACATGATTACATGCTTTGTATATAGACTAGGGACTTGGTAAACAGATTCTAATTTGTTATAAATAATGAAAGTTTTCATATGATAGTGCATCGGAAGTTAGTGTTTAAAATTTTAAACCTTAAAAAACAGTCTTTACAGTGCTACAGATCAGTAATTTAATCATTGACTGATGTGGAGTAAAGTTAGCTATGTTGCCAGTGTAGCTTCATTTTTTTCCTCTTGATGACCATAATTTTCAGCTTGGTAATTACCAATGTTGAAATAATATATATATACACATATAATATAATTTATAGACGCATACATAATTTTCAGTGGCTTAGTGAATGTGTAAATCTGAAATACACTGTTTTCAATAGTCTGTTTTTCTGAGGGTTTGATTAGTAGTTGTTTTTTTTTCTAATGATGCACTTGCACATTTATTTTCCAGTTTTCTGGTAGAGAATATCTGTAGGTGATTTTGGACTAGCGACGGGTAATTGTCGCTTGATAATGATAAATGGTAGATACTTCAAATACCACAGTTTAGTACAGTTATGGAAACTAAAAATCTGTATTTTTTACCTTCTTTGGAGTGGCTTGCTTAAAGATCTGCTTCTCTAAAATAGAATTATGTGCCAAAACTGTACTGGGTGGTCTATAGGAGTGCAAATAAAAATAATGGAGTGACATTTAGCAAAGGAAAATGTAGGCCTATTATTGGGAAATATTTTCTGACATAGAAATATTGTTTTACTGCTGAAGTGTTTGCCAGAGAGAGTGGTAGCAGCCCTATTGCATCATTTACCTAAAAACAGACTGGGTAAAGGAATGGAAAATGCGCTGTAAGAAACTCTCCTGCATTGTCAGTATAGTACATTACGTGACTTAATAGGTGTTTTTCATCCGTGAAACCTGTGAATCTCAGTTTGCCAGCCTAGACTACTGTATATATGAGCTCCTGTGGTGCAATGAACGTCTTCACTAAGGAACTGGTATTTGTAGACAGATACACAAACACAAGTTGAAGAGTAATAGGGCAGAGGATGTAATTTTTGCAAATTTGCTTCATGAATATCATCTCCCATTAGGTGCCACAGGCTGGTTATTCAAAGTTTATTGTGTCATTTATAGTCTTAGATGGAAGTCTGCTGAGTGATTCTCTCCTATAGCAATGGAAGTTGGCATTGTAAACATCTCACCGAGGTAAGCTTACAAACAGGGCCTTGAAGATCGGGTTGGTTTTCCTTTCCTAGCCGATAGGGAAGAACTTGCCTGTGGAAATAAACAAGTTTTAGATTAAAAACCCACCTATGATTCCTCCAAAATTACTTCCCCATTTTTGGTACAGGCTCATTAAGGCTGGAATTACATTTGTTGGCCAAAGCCCTGTTTTGAAGGCTGGGGAGATCTGTAGCAACTTAGGGGAGTGTAAGAAGGCAGGTTGCATCCAGATTTGAAAACCCTGTGACAATTCTTTGCATAGCTTTTACCATCCGCACAAGTAAAGATCCGGGGAGTCATTCACAGCGTCTGTGTAGCTGTCATTCAGAAGACTACAGTTTACAGTTCACCTGTTCTTTAGTTGCTGAACAGGTAGACTCCTTACATGAACTCTTACCTACCACCGAAGTTAGATGCTTAAAAGTCAATGCTTGCAACTACTCTAGCCCTATTCTGATAGGATGAAAACAAACCTGTGTCTCCAAATCCTTTTAAAAATCTTTATAATGATTAATATATAATAATGATGTATATGTAGGATTTATGTAATGAATGATTCTGCTTAGGTGTTGATGCTGTTAGTTTTTTTTTTAATGGATGGAAAACTTAAGTGGTAGATAGATCTCCTCTGAATCAGACATGAATTATGTAACGTGTGTTTTGCAGTGTCACAGTTGCATGTAATTTCAAAAGTACCGTATTAAGAATCATCATCTAACTTAAGGGACATCCATGAGGATTTTAGTACTTCCTTATCTTTTTGAAACAGTGATCAAAAAAGATAAAATGCTGTATATTTGTGAAACAAGCTTTATAAATACTTTTTCTAGCTGCATTGCAGCCTGATGTAGCTGAGCCTAAAAAATTATGCCTTTAAAAATTCTGATGTGTTTTGGGATTTATCTTCCTTATGACAGGTGGCTTTGCTGTAGGGCGTACAGCACTCTGCCCTTAGGAACTGTTTTTAGGGTGGTGAGGGCAAAGTATACTGTTAAGAGTCACATTAAAATAACAATGGGTTTGGTATACAGTGGGACTTGTGTGTCAAGCCAGCTGCAGTGCAAAATGGGCCACACACACAGAGATCTCAGTAAGGGGCCATTGAGGCTGGGCCAGCTAAACTGCTGCCACCTAAACAAACACCATCACAGAGTCAGTGATTTAGCGCTTGATCTAAGTAGGTGACCACTTGGAAGTAAATCTTTCCAAGTACTTTAGCGAGTCACTCCACATATAATAAATAATGGAAATCCGGCAAGATTTTTTTTTTGGTACTGGCAATTAAATTGATTAAATAGCCTTTGATAAACAATTATTTGAGTGCTAGCAGTTGTCGTCTTTACAGTAATGTGACAGGCTCTGGTTTTTTTCTTGCCTTTCACATAAATTTGTAAACAAGGAGGATATATGCTTAAGAAATTCCACCTTAGATGCAGTACTGTTGCCAATTAGACTGATGGAAGAGATGCTGTTACTTGTCTCTTCCATTTCCTGTGGCTGCTTTTCTGTGGTCTGTTCTGTGAGTGCATTATGAGCTTAATACAAGTTAAGTCGTTGGAGAAAATCATGCTAACCAGGAATCTTCACAGCGTACTGAATGAGTGCAGTAGAATTGGTAGAATTTATGCTGTCCGAACTGTCTTGGTTCAAGGTTTAAATAGTTACTTTGCTCCAAACCACTGAGGATATGTTGTTTGCATAACAAAGGTCATTGAGAGTTCAGATTGTTTCCCAGGCAATTCGACTAACTTGCTCAACTGAAAAGACAGAAAGAGAATACGATTAAATTTACATCACTGTAAAAGCAATGATTCTTCTGTATCACTTATATCTATGTCCTTCAGGATTTAAGAGTGTACGCTCGAATAAATTTTTTGGAAGCCCAGCTCAGAAATAGCTTACTAGTGGGCCTTGTATAGTAAAACTGTCAAGTGCTACCTTTTGTGTAATCTCAGACTTTTAAGTGCTACATAACTTTCTCCATCTCACCTGAATGAACTCTTTAGGACTTGTAGGTACTCTTCAAATGCATTGGATCACTTCTGTAGCCTTGAGGTAAGAAAAGCTGTTTTCAGAAAAAAAAATCATTTTCTCCCCCAAAATATTAATATGTGTACAATAATTGACAAAATGCCTGGAAAATTTATTTATGCCGTTTTCCTTGTTAGGCTATTTGATTGTAATAAGCTATTTGGTTGTTTAGCTGTCTGGTTGCTGCTTCTGCTAAGCAGTAGTTTGGAGAACTGTTGGGGTGAAATGCATTTAAAATGCTCGTAGTATATACCTTTAAAAATGAGGGATTGTTGAAAAAGGAAGAATCAAAACACTGCAATGAATAAATACTCTTACATTTTCTCCCTACCTGTTAGGATTTGTGGATTTCACTGGAACTATCCAACTAAACAAAAATAGTAATTTAACTGGTTTTGAGGCCTATTGTAAATGACACTATCAAGGCCATTTTCTTGTTTCACGAGTGCAATGACAGTCTAAATATATTAAAAATAACTGTAAAATGTTCTTAAAACAGCAAAATAATGGATATTTATGTGATCTATACAAGAAGAAAAGGCAGTTGTCCTTTCTCCCTCCTGATGTTATTGTATTATCTTCCCTCCCTTCCTCAATTCCTTCAGATTTTTCCCTTTTAAGCATACCTGCTGTGCATTTCAAATCTCTATGTAGATATCAAGGCTTACTTTTACTTACACAGCTGAGTACAAATGCTTTCATTTTACGAGGAAAATCTTTAAATCATGGCATATTGACAAGCCTTAGTTTCCCAAGAAAAATATAGACGACAGTAGTTACTCTGGAAAAGATGACAAGAGTTACTCTGGAAAAGATTACTGTTTAGAAGTTTTAAAACTTGGTTACAAGACCCTGTCCCATATTCTCTGTAAGAATGCACAACAGTCAGAGCCTGAAGAACAGCAAGAATCTCACCTATATTTCTCTTCAGAAATGCTTGTACAGCTCCAGAGGAAGCATTCCACTTTCTACCTGCAAAGGCAGAGAGAAACCCTCAAGCTCAGGGTAATAAATGTTTGGTCATTTTTTTGTGCAAAGTACAAAATATTGAATGGATATGTTTTAAGCCTCGAAGCTTTGAGTAGCTGCTTCCAGTCAACTTCAACACACACACTAGTTCTGCTATAGTTTTTTTTCACTATTGAAATTACCTTGAAACGTAAGAAAAGAAAAAGTTTGAGATGTCTTTTTTTGTAAAAACTGGCAAATGGAAATATCTTTGTGTAATATGGTGCAGAAATAAGGTAGCTGTAGTAGGATCATTTAGGTTGGGAAAGACCTTTGAGATCATCAAGTCCAACTGCTAGTCCAGGACTGCCAAGCCCATCATTAAACCATGTCCATAAGCACTGCATCTATGCATCTTTTAAATACCTCCAGTATTTAAAAAACAGGATGATGGTTTTCCCACCTCCCTGGCAGCCTATTCCAACGCTTGACAACCCTTTCCATGAAGACATTTTTCCTAATACCCATTCTAAACCTCCCACAGCATAACTTGAGGCCGTTTCCTCTTGTCCTGATGCCTGTTAACGGAGAGAGGAGACCAACCCCCTCCTGCCTCCTGTCTGGTAGTTATAGGAGATCAAGAAGATCCCCGCCCCCCCCCTCCCACCCAAGTCTCCTCTTCTCCAGTACTTTGTCTTGAGAGAGGATAAGCAAAAGAAGCGAAGTACCGAAGCTGTTCCACAGTAGCCTCCAAAATTGCTTGATTAGTAATGAAAAGCTCTTTCTCTTCAAGCACGCAGTGTATCTTGTAATAGCTTTAGTAATTTTCATGGATATTAAGCTCTATCTTTAAAAAAAACCACAACAAAAAACCGTTGTATTTTATTGTTAGAAAATCAGTGTTTATGTCCATCTTTAATAACGCCTAACTATACAAGAAGATAATATAATCAGATAGATCTCTAACATCTTTGTGGTTCAATGCACCAGAGAGTGCAAATTATTCAAGGTAAAAGTGTTCTGAATTTGTGAGAAAAATAACTCCACCAGACTGTGCGTGGTAGGGATGGGCGGACAGGACTTGTTTGTTAACTCTTAGGCTACTGCTTGGTGTTTTGAATGTCAAAACAGATTCAAGGGGCATTACAAATGGACAAGTGCACTGATTTGGAGGTTGAGGAAAGCGAGATGAATGCTTGGGCTCAACAGCTTTCACAAGACTCCCATACGTGTCACTACTGAAAACCTGATGAAGGCCTGACTATTGCAAATGGGTTTGGTTTACCATGCTAATGTAATTTTCCTTTTTGTCTATGGTCCTTGAGAATTTTTGAATCCATTTTTCTAAAGCAATCTGTTTTCTTTGTGGCTGGGATGCCAGGAAGATAAGTTACACAGTGTTTTACCACAGGGTGAGACTGGGACCATTTGCTGTGACTAAGTGTGTTGGTTTGTGGGGAAAAAAAATGGGGCCAATGCTACTCTTATTTTCTTGCCATTATATTATTGGTCAGGGTAGTGGATCTCTGTAGGTGCTATGACGGAAACATAAAACATGGGCACTACCCCACCGAAAAACCCAAACACAAGAGGAAAGACGACAGATACACATCCTTCATGTCTGAATGTCTCACAAGGAAAATAAACCCACTTCTCTAGTGGAGGAAAGAAATTACAAAATGTTGCTGCCTTTAATAGCAAAAAATAGTCTAAGATCCAAGGAGAGATTTGAGCTGAGGGTGTTGCCTGGTTCACAGACTTTAACAGCAGACATGATGCTGATACCTGTATTAGCCTACAGAAAATAAATATCAGTCTGAAAATAAATAAATAAATGAAATAAATAAATGTCTGGAGGAGGCAGCATTTATGTTCTCTAGCCATGCCAAGCTTAGGCAGACAATGAGGTATTCAGGAGATGGGCTGAGGGGGCTATGAGGTTTTGGAATAGAAATGGAACTGAGGCTCATCAGCTCAGAAAGGATAGGTGAATTTGAGTGTAAATAGCATCATCAGGAATTAACATACATGAAAATAAGAGACCAGGCTAAACAGGAAGCAAGTATTTTAAAGCTGTCCTTGTGAGCTAACAGTTTTAAGTAAGTGTTTGATTGGAAACAGGAGAAAAAAAAAAAAGCTTAATTTTAGTTTTAACTTCTGTTGAACAAGCTAATATGTAAAGTTGACACTATAACAATTTTTTTAACCTTTATTACTAATCCTTTTTTTTTTTTTTGAGTTGGAGTTGGAAGTAGTGTATTCCTGGGTTTTACCCGTCTTAATCTAGCTGTGTGGTTTATCTCTAGTTTTTCAGACAGTACTTCTATATCATGAATTCAGTGGTTTCTTTCTAGTGCACTGCCAGAGCTGCATGTGTTCATCAAATGTTGTTTACTCATTGCAGCATGTTTATGCCATCTGGAAATGCATGTGCTTCCCTTCCTGAACAATAGTCTTTAATCAAGACTGCTATTATGGAAAGGCTAGAAAGAGCAGTATACATAATCAATAGGATGCCAAAATTAGAATCAGCCGTGAATTTTTTCTAACTCTATCATGTTGCACTCAGGATAACAATATTCCAGAGGGTACTGCATCTCTGGAACTAGTACCTTTTATCCATGATCTCTTTTACTTCTGTGTATATTATTCAGAGTCCAAATCATTTAGAGAGCTTCAGGGTAATAATAACAAATCAACAGTTGTTGTGGAGATTTGTAAGCTTATAGTTGTTGTTGCTGTCTTGTATTTGTTAGCAAACTCCATTTTTCCAGGTTTGTCTAAACAGAAACATCCACAAAACCATTTCACATCTGTTATGCTGCTTTGTTCATATTATAAAAGTATGAGCTTTTTGTTCCACATGTTTATGGAACAATTTCTTGATTGTGTTAAAGCTCCACTAGCCTTTTGTACTTGGTACTGAAAGAACACGTAGAAATGCAAGTATGTTTGAGATGGTGTTAATTCACTTGGTAAGAGCAGGAACTAAAGTGTGCCTGGTAGCATTCAGAAAAACGTGCACTCACACAATATTCAAGCATTAGGAATATATATTTAGTCACACATGCAAAACCAATCCAATGTTTGTTGAATTCCATAATTACTCGTTTATCTTTTGCATTTATTTTGCTTGGTGTGTTTCTGTTGATTTCTAGTATTTTTTTATGCCAAATAAAGATGTTTTGTTTTACCGCTACCTCTTGTATTGACAGGTTAATCTTTTGTTGTGGACTTGTTTGTGGTTAGTTGTTTTTGGGGTTGTTTTTTTTCTCTTCATATGAAATTCAGTAGCAGGGGGCAGGAGGGAAATGTCTCTCTTCAGGTTTTCTGGTGCTTGATAAAGCTGTGCTAGTTAACCCCGGTATTCCTAGAGCTGGTTGAGAAAACTGTCATGGATCTTTCTCTTCTCTTAAGAGCAGATTTTTTTTTTTTTTTAGAAGCTGATTTTTAGCATTTTAACTTTTTTTCTCTGATTGCTATTTTAAGGCTTCAGACAGGTCAGAATCTAGCTGTCTAATAGTGGGGTTGATCCAGACGTATATTAAGGGTTTATTATCCTGCTTTTTGAGGAGCCTTTGAGTTTCCTTGTTGAAAAAGAAGCTAGAAGCTGACTCGGTGACAGGTCTGTCTGTCAGCAAGGTTTTGGACCTTGGTAGAGAGGCTTACAATTTCATGATACTACCATGTTTGAATGAAGATTTTCAGTGTGATTGTACAGCTAATTCAGAGGTTGATAGCAGGTTATATGCCTCCTGATGAATTTACCACACCTGGCATACTCAGTTTTGATCCATCTCAGAACTTTATAAAAACGTGGGTACAATCAAATGGTTTTTTAGTTATTTCTCAGCCTAGGATTTTGGTTAATTAGTTTTTTAGTTCTCTGTTACTTATACATAAAGAAATAAATGTATTTCATGGCATACGAGTGACTCAACTTGGTAGCTTGTGTATGTAAGGCTTAGTGACAATTTGGTGTTATATATAGCCAGTCTTGATCCTGGCCTCCGTGCTGTCTTTTGAAAAAGAAGTGGACTTTCCCTTCTCCCAGTGCAGTACCCTCTGCAGGGAGGCAGGAGCAAATTTCATTATCTGGCAGAGTTTTCCTGATATTGGATGCGTCAGTCCTTGGAACGTACGCTTCAAATGTGATTGCTTTTCTTAGCATAAACTGAGGCTCAAATCCACAATTCCATCCTCAGTGTTTTTCTAGATACACTAAGTTTCTCCTGTGCGATAACTTTTTTGCCCCTGGGGTGCTTTCTGAACTGTGACAGAAGGAGTTTACCCCCCAAGTTCAAGTGGGGTACTGGAAGTGTAACTGCTATAGACCATTCAATTGGAGCAGTACTAGCTAAAATGTAACTCTAACCAAACAAGAAAGAATACAGAAGAAATTATAACAAATTAGAGCATGGCTAGTTGGTGTCCTTGAGCATGGGAAATTATGTAATTCAACAAATGGCAGCTAATTTAACTAAAAAAAAAATAAAATAAAAAAGTCCCTGAATGTCAGGTCATATGCCTTAGGAAAATAACACATAGATTCTACAACATATGAGCATTATCCTTTCAGCTACAACTTCAAACTTATTCTGGACCATGACACTGGAAAAAAATACCTTTCCATATGGTAAAGAATTTATTAATATTTGTTAAAAAATTCATGTGGGTTTCTCTATAGTTAGGGCATAAAACTGTTAACGCTTCAGTAGTCTGGTGGGTGACTTCTGTGCCTTACTGTTTTCAATACCTTTGAAGGGAAAATGGTTAGTAAGAGAAAGTTGTCTTTGTCAAAGGCACTGTTTTTGAGAGCTAGAATGATGTAACTCATTAGCATGTGATTGAAAGCCCTGATGTACCAGGCTATTGAGGGCTCTGTAGAAATTCAGAATAGTACCAAAATGCATTGATTGATTTTTTGAGGAGGAAATATGTATTTTGCTCTAAAGGTTAAGGTAACAGCGGAGGAAGAAATACATAAAATTCTGAAATAATTTTTAAAGTACTGAGATACTTTGTGGGAAATACTTTTATTCAGTGGGCAGGTAGTACTGATGCAACTAAGACCCTGAGTCTAAATTTTCTGTTTAATTGAATCCTTATTCTTTATCACTGATGTACACTATAAAATTTCAGTAGTGTCACTCTGAAATGAAATACTATTTTTTTTTTCTTCTTGTTTAAGAGAACCAGTTTATGATTCATTGGAGTAATTTTGGCTTGCAGGTCAGTAGTCTTTTGAATTCAGTGGGATCGCTTGCATAATTTTAAAGTTTCAACGATATGGAAATAAGTGTTTTTTCTGGTTTTTAGAATTCAGGAAAGTGGAAAGATAACACTTATATGGTGGGACTCTCTATTGGATGTTTGAATCCTTAATGGATACTGTGTAGGTATTGTCTTCAAATTGCAACACAGGATGAAGATCGACATTCTTCTTGCATTTATTATTAAAGCTTTTGGGTAGTGCTCAAAAACAGCTTACAGCTGACAAGTGACAGAAATTGACTGTTGTTAACACCCAAGCTATAGACATTTGCTACCTTAGAAACTAATCCTGTCTCTGACATTAACACAGTTTCTATTGTGCAATGGTCTTGTTAGTTGAAACAGACTGGCATTTCTACAGAAGCTCCACTGGAAGCTTGCACAAGTTGTAATTAGTTTTGAAAAGCTCTATTTAACTCCTTAAGCAATTTATGTGGCCTTTTTGAAGGACGGTACCTTTTAATAAGTGAACATATATTTTTACTTTATATCACAGGACAGTGGGAGGTGTTACTTTGGTAAGGCCCCAGTAAACCTGGTTCCATAAAGAGATAGAAATCTTAGCTGTGGTATTAAATGTAATCTGTAAAAATATTTTGTGGATTCAATTTTTGTTTTTATATCTGCTGGTCAACTTGTGAATGATACTCTGGAATACAGACAATGTATTTCTTATGGGACAGACTAGCTATAATCTCACAAGGGTGGAAAAAGAAGTGTTGAAAAACAATATTGATAAGATTTCTCTACTTTGAAGTATTGCAGTTTCTCAATATGTCAAGCATTTTGTAACTTTTATATTTAATTTGTATTTAATTTTATAAATGTTTGTTATACAAGTTTGTCTTTTTTAAATTTATAGCCACAGTTATTTCTCCCTTTTCATCAGACTGAAGGTAAGCAGAATCCTGAGATCCAGGCAAATGGCATACCTCTTTCTTTTAAAAAAGAATATAATGTGTTTGGACAATGCGCTGAATACAGCTTGTCGTTGCGCATTGGTCAGATTAAATATGCTACAGCAAGGGAACCTTTAGGCTGTTGTCACTATTTGAAACTCGTGAGTTTATGCTGATGTTTTTAGAAAAAACTATGAGAGACATTGACTAAGTCCGTATTGCTTTGCAGGGGGAATGAGGTACATTTAAAACAAAAAAGGTATAGACCTGTTTGTGAAGGATTTTATCTATATCTTGAGGGATATTTTAATAAGTGATCTTTTAACAAGTGGTCTTACAACCTTCTTGCCGTGATTAGATTTCTGAAGCAAAAACTTGATGATAGTATCGCAATGCACACAATCTGTTTTAAGTTATTCTTTTTCTTTTCCTACAAGAAAGCCTATCCCCTGCCTCAGTGGTATACTGTATGTAGTATGTGCTTATGTTAAAAATTCATTGTGCATTTTGTGTAACAGGCTAAAGCAGAGTAGGCAAAAGGATCTCTTCAGCAGATGCACCAGGCAAGTTCTTCATTGATGAAGTCAGGACCCTCTAGAAGGCGCCAGGTCTAGGGTAAGAGGGATTCTCCCCATGATCTTCCCTTCAACAAAATCCTTAAATTAAAGAGAGGACAAGAGAGGTTTATTTTCCAGGTAGTCCTCTCCATTTCACTAAAATATTCTTTGTGTGTGGTGGCCTTTCTTCTATTTCCCTCCTTCCTTATAAACCTCATTTTAAGTAAAAATAAGAAAATTTAAATGAAAACAGAAAATAAAGGTGCCAACAAAACCTGAAATTGTAATTAAGACACAGTCAAGCCTATGGTGGTTTCTTGCAACTATTAAGAATTTCCCAAGTGCTGTCTGTATGAATGAACCCATGGTTTCCCCTGAAGTTGCGCATTTTAAGCTGGAGATCATTCTGTTACAGATCCCAGCTGCTCTCTTCAGTGAAGAAAAGTAAGTAAGTATTCATAGCCATGGCCTAAGGAGAGTTGTTTAAGAGGTAGGATCTGGTTTCCTTCAGTGTTTGTTTTCAAGGATTATCTTTTGGTCAGAGTAGATGCACAGCTGTTTCACAGGTCCTAAATTTTCCATTCATTATCAACTTGACACCTATGGAAGATAGGCAAGATCTTGAGTTTCCATCAGTTCTTTCCCATGGGCATGGAAACTAATTTTAGAACACTCAGTAGATAAACAGTTGAACGGATTATTTCAGAGCATTTTAGGTCACGTGCCCGTATTCTCTTTATTTTACTTCATGCAATATTGTGACTGATAAAAATGCCAATGGCTGCAGACAGTGGCATACTAAGACACTACAGATAGTTTTACAGTAGTGCTACTACTTGGCATTTCAATTTGGCTACTTTTGTCTACAAATCCGATATGTTTTTGCTGAAAGTTCCACTAGAAATAACACTAAAAAAATGCTGATTTTTTTTCTGAAATCAATTTCTCTTAGTCCCCTACATGATGACATTTAAAAGTGATCTAGCTGACTGTTGTCCTTTGTGTCTTCGGGGAGACTTTGCTGAACATATTCTCTCTGAGAAATCCCAGTCTGTGTTTTTTATTAATTGTTTGCTTATTCCAGACTTTACATGAGAAAGCTCACACAAGTGAGAGTGATGTGCAGTAGTTAAGTCAGCGGCAGAACAGATAGCCAAGAAAAAGAACCTGGAAATTTTAACGTATTTGTCAAACACAATTACATCTGAGTTTGGGCTTCAGAAATGCTATTTATTGTTCAGTCCCTTACTTGGATCCTGTTGAAACAAACAATGAAACTCAGCTGAAGTAGCAGCTTTTCAGTTGATGCTTCTAAATTTTGATCACTTCAGCAATGTGGCATCCTCATCAGTTGAAAATTATGTCTCTGTTCAAAATTAATGCAACTGGAAAGTTTAATTTGTTGAAAGGGGAAGTGCAAGATACCAAGGGAGGGCTTGGTTCTTATATTTGTGCCAAGCCTTAAAAACTGGCCACTAGGTCAACCAATTTATGTCTCAATAGCTTTAGATGTACACAGCAATCATTCTTTCTTCACAGTGCTTCAGTCCAGGCAGATTTCCATCCCCTTTTACACCCCACTCCCCTAAATCAGTCATTTGCAATTTAGCAGTGTTACAGAAGCTGTTTCTTGACTCTGTCTGTGGATAGTTCTGATTATCAAAAGACAAAAAAGACTTCATTCACATATAGGTTGTAACTTGGGGACTTCATTCTTAACAGAATAGAAAGCCAGTTTCCTTTTAAAAAGGAAAACTGTGATAAGATCAGTGTCTGGATCTAGTAAAGAAAGATGTAATTACATTTTTGTGCTAAATTCCGTTAGCTCAAAAATCAGCTCAAAACTGTTTCTCTCTCTCATGGTCTGTTGATAATACTAATCTCTTCTGCATTGTTTTCACTTGCAAGTTTACTGTTACCTTGCTTTTTGAGTTCTTTTCTTGAAGTTTATTTCTTAGTATAGCTATAAAACTGAAAAACAAACCCAGTAAAATACCAAGCTGATGTATGTTACACCTTAGAATTACATGACTACATTATAAACAAAGAATTTCCGTGGCTTCCCCTTCAGTATCGCAGTTTAAGCTGCTCATATGGTATACATTTGTGGTCTTCTGGCAGCATGCTTGGCTGCTGCATGGGGGTTTTTTGAGTTTAGAGCTAACCTTGTATCTGTCTTCCCATCACTTTAGTTATTAAAATCTTGTGCATCTTTACATGGCTGCCATGAAGTGAGCTATTAAAATGTTACAGCAGCCAGGAGGTTGGATTAATAATGCTGCATGATGGGAATGAAGGGGCGGGGGTGGTGGTGGTGGGGGTGGTTATAACAACAAAACAAATACTTTTGAGTTCTTTTCTTTAGTGTTTTGTTTGTATAGATTACGATGGATTTCCTATACACTGATGTAAAGGATGATTGATCTTCGATTGATTAACTTGATGCATACTGAATTACTTTCAGGAAAAGTAGTAATGACCATAGAGATGGTTCAGTCAAATACATGGATGTATATCAACAGGTTTTAGAACATTTAAATGGTCAAAAATCTCACTGTTTCTTATTTAACAAAGCACATTTAAATGTGGCTTTTCCTGATTAAGTGGGAGCTTAAAAATACAAAAGAATAGATAGGGAAAAAAATGAATTTACAAAAAAAAAAAAAGGTCAGAGTAAGAGTAATTTTAGGGAAGGATCTGCAATTGATAGAATTATGAGCAGAAATGCTTTTTTTAAGTTTTGTGAGTCGTGTTAGGCTGATATTCTTGTTAGTCTTACTGTATTTCTGTTACTGAATGATGATGAAAACAATGCTACCATCATTTCAGAACAGGCCAAGATGTTCCTTTAGCATTTCTGTTATGAATCTGAAAAGCAAAAACATTTCCATGTCACAAAGACAATCCATTAGTTACTAAGAAAGATATTACATAGATATCAGTACATATAAATTATCATCCTCTTCAAACAATTTGTGCCCAAGGGAGCAAAAAGAATTGACTGAACTGATTTCTGACTTGCTTAAGTAAGTTTTTAATGCCATATCCTTAGGAAGTTATGGAAGAGTAGAAAATGTGCTACTGTTCTGTCAGCATACGGTGGGTATCCCGTCCCTCTTGTCTGTGTTGAAATCTGATGCTGCCTATGCTGTAGTCAGTCTGGAGTTAAAGTAATAAGTCTGCTAAAATATTAGGGTATTACAGAATGAAAATGTAGTTGTTGCTGGTACATTTCCTTTAAAAACAAACAAACAAAGAAACCAACCCTGCCTTTCAGAATTTTAGGAGAGGACCAAATTTTAAATTCCTATAGTTAGTCAATTACAAAGAAAAGAAAGTCAAGGCCACTTAGACTGACCTAAAAGTGAAGAAAGGATTGTTAAGGAAGTCTATGGATGAGGGATGCTGCAGCAGGTTCTTCTGAGGTGACTTATTGGTGTTCCATATTTTACATGAAAACTGGTTTTAATTATTTCCTATGAAATACCTGAGTATTTAAGACTCAGTGAAATAAGTAATAGCTATGGTTCTTATTTTTGTACCATTCATCAAATTTACAGTAAGTATTGTACGTTTCATTTCTAGAAATGCTACTGCAGATAGGAAGTCTCCAAGTGTAAGCATTGTAAAAACTTTTATTGAACAAAGGATGCTGCAAAGAGGAATGGGAGAGTGTTAGAAGTAGCAGCTCTGAAAAAGATTTTGGGATTTCAGATGGAAAACAGCTTAAAAAGACCTGCCAGTCTGGTCCTGTGGTAAAAAGGTCCACGTTTTTCATAGCTGTATGAGTAGGAAGTTGGTTGTTTTATTATATGGAGCACTGAAGACTTATGCTAGTGTATTGCATATTTTGTTGTCTCAATGTCTTTCAGCATAATTCTAAAAATGCTGTATATGTGACAAAATGCCACAACAGCCTTTTCTATCAAGTATGGTAAATCAGAGGAAAGAACTGTGGCTGGAAGCTGAGTCTAGGTAAGTTTACATACAGCAAGTAATAGGGGAACAGGTTGTTTATCCTCTGTTAAGATTTGACATAGCCCCTTCTTGGAGACATGCTTCTGAGGAATACTTTCACTCAAAACTTATTTCTGGGCTGTGAGTGGGTAGTATTTTATTGACCTGTCAGCTGCAGAATTATTTGTTGCTCCCTTGAAACTGTTTTCCCTTGAAAACCGAAAACATACCTACAGGTTGTATTCATGTTGTATAACTGCTGTATTTTACTGTATTCAGGTAATAAAATGTTAGTGAATTCCCATGATATTTTTTCAGACCCTGTATTTTTCTTTGCCTTTATCCTACCTTGCTTTGAAACATAGAGTAGCTAACTGGCATGCAAGTTCTATGTTTCAGTCCCCGATTTAATTTTCTGTTTCTTTACAGCTTAAACCATTTGCAGTGGTTTAGGCTGCAAATATGTAGAACTGGACTAGAGTAGTGGTTTTTTCCCCCTAACAACATTATTTAAAAGTCATAGCCTTGTGGATTCTTTGTTTTGGTATGTTTCTTTTGGTTTGATTTCGTGGTTGTTTTTTTTTCTTTAGCGTCTGTAACTGCAGCCTTTTGGTGAATTAGATAAGGCAGAATAAAATCAAGAAATGAAAACTGTATCAGAAACCAAACATTTTAAAATGTGGGGAAGTGATATAGCTCTTCATTCATAGATCTGTTTTAAGGCTTATCATCTACATAGTGACGAGATGTGGTATCACTTGGACTGACATGGAGAACAAATTAGGAGTGTGTAAGTGCATTCCGCTAATGGTGGCAATGGCAGTAGGTTAGCGTGAGGAAACTAAGCGCTTCTTCCCTGATCATAATGGGTGTGATCTCCTTTAAGGAAAACAAAAACACCTGAGTGACTTTAGAATTCAACAGATGAAGATGGTCAATGTAGGAGAAATATTTTCAAGTTTCTTTAGAGAAGGATCTCTGTTGAAAGGACTCCGGGGGAATGTAGGCTTGTAGTTTTTGCCAAGCAATTCTGCTGTGTTTGAGGATATTTTAGAGTGATTTGAGCAAAGGGCAAAACTCAGAGACGGGAAATGGCATTGGTACAGTTTTTGTTGTGGTACTTGTATTTTGTGGATGCTTTTTAACACTTGGAAAAGCAAACAATTGTTTTATCCCAGTAAACTTTTGGTAGTGCCAGTACTATTAAGGAATAAAGCAATTGTGTGGTTGTAGCTCTGATAGTTTAGATACAGGTGATTTAAGGCTTGGGAAAAAATAATCTTTTGCTAGGTTAAGTTTTGTGTAGTTGGGAGCCCTGCAACACAGAATTTCAGATACACAATTCTTTTTCTCTGAAAGTTGTTCATGTATTATTTTGTGAATACATTTGTCTGAACAATAAACAATAGTATTCCTCTGTATATACTTTCGGCTTTTACGGTCTCCTTTAAAAAATAAGAAAAAGGCTGAACTTTTTTATCATGGAGTTCAATGTCAGATGAGTGCACTGTCAAAATTTTCTGTGTTGTTTTAATTATTTCACTTCCAGACTATTAGCAGGAATGGCTGTCTAAAACCTAAATGTCATTATAGTTTGCATCTGTTAATAATAGTCCATAACACAGACCATGCTATTCATTGTTTTGCTAGAATGGTAATGAATTTCATGCCATTGCTCAGATGATTTAAAAAGTGAATGTATGCAAGTACCTTCTCCTGTATACCAAAGGAAGAAACACATTTAAAAATATATTTACAATTTAATCTCCTAAAGAACTTAAAAGGTAATATTTTTGTATATTTTTCATGAAAATTCTGAGATTAAAATGCTGTATTTTCTTAAGAAAAAGAAAATCGATAATTTTGTTATACATTCTGGGACATCCCATGATGAAGTGGGGTTGCAGTGGGAATGCAATTGTGAAAACTTTGTGTTAGATTGAGTATGATGAACAGGACTGCTATGCTTCAGAAATGGGATGGGAATGTGGTAATGTACTAGCATTAAATATGGGAAGGTAAGCATTAAATAACTTTGACATCAGTGTAAGTTGTGTAAAGCAAAAATTTCAAAATGTGTGATGTGTTCTGTGATGATTTCTAGAGTACTGGTAGGTTGATTGGAATGAATCTAAAATTTGTGGAAAACTGCAACAGCTAATGTTGGTTGCCTTTTGCCTGGCCTTAAAGTACTTTTAATGCAAAATTACGTGCTGCATTTATTTCATAAGCAGAACAAGAATGTGTGATGTTTTGATCAATTTCAGTTCACAATTTTCTTTTAAATTCGCAGAGTATTTGTTTGTATGGTAAGAGATTAAAACAGAAAAATCTCAACAGGTTATACTCCATCCATGCAAGAAATCGTGTTTTGCTTCATCTAGCAAAATTACTTTTCTAGGCTGATTTACATGCCGAAGTAATAAATATTTTTCAAAGCCTTTAGAAAAACTCTTTTCCACAGTTTTTAAAGTAGATTGTGTTTGTGTGCAAGTCAGACATGCAAGTGAGAAAAGGAGGACATAAAGCAGGATGCTTCTTTATGAGATACATACATTAGTGAGATAAACTGACATTAGGTCACTGGCTTCCCTCTGGGGAGGACAGAGAGAGGGACTGGGTTAAGCTGGGCAGTACATCTCTTCATTAAGGCAGAACAGCTGTAGTTTGACATTTTGGTGCTCTGAAACTAGGATTGGCTAACGTTCATTTTGGACTCTTTCGGGTTTTGTGCATTCAGAGTCCTGTGTCCTCTTATGCCTGAAGTCATCAGTGCATGTACAGTATAAAGCTGAGAAAAAAGTGCCTTTAGTGAATGTACTGTCCGTGTAATGTTCAAAACAAACAGGCAGTGTATTGCTGTGGCAACCAGACAATAAACAAGTGAGAAAAATACAGTCTATTTTAAATTCACGATATGTGAGCAGTTGATTCATTGAACAAAATAATCTGCAGAGTATGATCACTGTTTTGTAGCAGCACAAAATATTTGTATAAGATGTCTGGTATTTCTCTGTATGTCTTCATAAAATTTTGTATTTCAATAAACATGAGAAAGATTCTGTGAAGATTTAAGAAGATTGCATTATTAAAGAAAAAAGAGACCGTGAGGATGGCTCTGATGATCTTAGAAACCTGATACAAAATGTTGTCTTTTTGCATTTTGGTTTGGTGTTTTGTTGTGTGGTTTGGTTTTTTGTTTGTTTGTTTGTTTTTTCCTCCAGGCTTCTCTTTGAATTCATAAACAATGAATCAGGCTGAGCCAGGTCTTTAGTCTATGCATATGTACCTTAAAAATGTGTGTTGCAGCTGACACGAAGCCTGAGCTGGCAGGCGGGGAGGCAGGGGCCTGGTCCAAGACAGGGTGGTTCCTCTTGGTTACTCACCCACTGGACAATAGCAGTGGAAAAGCTTGCAGCACTGCTGTCTTCACCAAGTTCTTGAGTTATGAAGGACTTCTGTTCAGCTCCGGTTACAGGTCATCAAATCCTGAATGACTGCTCTTTCCATCCTTTTATCGTATATCATTTTAAGTTGTTTTTTTGAAATGCCTTTTAAAACTTGCATTTGGTAGTGTAATTTTAGTGTTCTGATGTGGGCTACTTCGTAAATACTCCGTGCTAATCTTTAAAAAGGATTTATCGAATATTTGTAACTTTCCTAGCAAATCTTTACACAGTCCAGATGCTGCATTCATCCTTCTCTTCATGGCTATTTTCAGGCTGTATCCATTAACCTGAATGGATCTAGTTCCTGATGATCTGGGTGACAAAGAGGGAAAACCTTATATGCTCCTTGGGTCGTAACTACAGCAGCTATGTTATTTGTAAAGAAAACCACAGCAATGCCTATGACAGCCATATACTGTAGACGGTCAGATGCTGATGTTTCCCAGTGAAGTCGCAGCCAGTTATGGAGTGCCCCTCATTGCCTTTTCAGCCCCTCACCATAAACATGCAGTTCATTCAGGAGCGTCTGGACACTGAGTAATTATAAAGTAATCTTGACTTCTGCTCCTAGGCTATTTTCTGCCTCCTGACTTGTGTGACAGGTGCAAACCTTTTGATCTGGAGGAAAGCAGCTGTTTTAAATTTTAATGATATCTAGGGATTTGTATTCTTAACGTAGTTTTGAAATGTTGATCCAGATTGGAGTTGCTTTAAGGCCTTTTCCTCTAACTGTCTCTGTTGCAGGCTAGCAGTCTTGTTGAATAAAAGTTTCAGTCTTTCTTTGAAAGAAGTTTCTTTCAACTTTGTTACTAAGGCTCATATAAACTTACATTTTATTCCTTTCTTGGCTTGACTGAAGAACCACAGAGAGACTACTGTGCTCTGAGCCTCAGTGGGGCTGAGATGTAGTGTAGCTCCCTCCCAAATCTGACTGCTGTAAGTCGAAGATCCAATATAAACCAGTAGCTAGTTCTGAATGAATAATGGGAGTACCACGTACTTACATCAGTTTGGAAGCAAAACACTGTATTAAAGGTACGATTTTTGAAGGAGGAGCATCAAAGTGATGGTTGTATATAGCTTGATACAAGAGATACGCATCCTCTGAGCTTGCTTCAGTTGTGCAGGTTTAAGATTGTCTTTCAGAGAGGGTTCAGAGTAATGCTCACAGAAATTTTGTCTACACTTGAACTACGGTAATGATAACCGCTCATGGAAAGTGGCTGGGGTGTGCAGAGCCCTTCAGCTGTGCTCCTGCTTATTTCTGTGATGTACTGTAATACTGAGAGGAAAACTCGTGTTCCTTTGTGCTCCGTCGGCTGCAACACTGGAAACAATATGAATTGCCTTTCAGTGCATCTTGGAGAAAATCTGTCTCCTTCAGGCCTGTGGTGGGACAGAGTGAAAGCTTTGATGGATTAGTGGCCCTTGAGTGGAGTGATCTGATAACCTCTTTGTGGAAAATGGTCTTATTAGCATATAAGCTATTCTCATTCATCCTTTGACATACACCCTTTGACAGGAGGGACAACCCAACTGGAAAAGAAAGCCTGATAAATTTGAGTTGAGGATTTTTTCACATGTACCTAGGACTTTAGGTCAGCAATTGTTCGTTCTCCCTTCAAGGCAAAGTTATAAATCTCAGTAGCTGTAAGCAAATGGGAACATGAGCATTGCAGAATAAAATAACAGATGCCTACTGATTAATTAGGAGTCTGGATTTAAATAGGCCGAGACTTCTGCCATAATCTTACTGGCAGGAGATAATTTCTGAGAAGAGTGTTTCTGCCTTGTCAGGGAGTGACCTACTGGGAGTGGCTGAAAACCTGAGGAAGAAATCTCAGCTGCATCGTAAAAGTTCCACTAAAGGTCCAGTGAATCACTGGTGCTGCGGATGCCCTGAGTCATGGCACTGGGTGGCGCAGCATGCAGTGATGGGAGCCAGCTCCATAAAAGGGCATAAATTAGTTAATGACTACTGAAGAGAAAGCCATTAATAACTGTTTACTTTTTATTCAGCCCTACTAAATGTAAAGAATAATGCAAGCTGAGAAGCAACATGAAAGAAATAAAATTCTTCAATGTTTTTTACTGTTGTTATTTATAAACCACATTAAAACTGCTTTCTGCTAACTTTTTGTCATGCTTCCTAAGGAACTGAAGTGCAAAGTCAATTAACAGGCTTAGGACTAGCTTTCTGATGTTGGTAACTGCGTTGTTATACATGAAAAATAGATTCAAACTATCACAAGGACTGTAGAGGTGATGTTAACTTTGTTGGGGTTGCACAGGATTCTTAGTGTGGAAACCTGTTGCAGAATAAATGGTACAGAAAAGAAGGAAACATGAAAAAAAAATATCTGTGCTTCCTTGACATTATAGTCTACTTCCTGTATCTGTTGATCGAAGCATAATTTTAAATTGTGCTTCAGATTTTTCCTGTGGGTTTTGTATGCATTACTGTGTCATCTAGAGCCTTTTTTTTAGATCATATCTTAAAGAAAAAGAATTATTGGTATGAGAAACATCCAACCTAAACAATAATACACAAGGTTTGAAGGGGAAGCATGTGCATTTTTACTGATCGGTTTGTTTATTTAAAGCCCAACTCCCACAGTTGCCTAGCGGAGTAAAAATTTTAGCTTTCATTTAAGTTTTGAGAGTCCCCATTGTGCATGTTATGAAAAAAACCCTTGAAAATACAACCTTTAAAATCTCAAAAATACAGAAAATAATTTAGGGAAAAATAGAGTTAAAGCTGACCCTTATTTAAAAAGGTTTTCATTTTAAACTGATATTATGATTTTGGGATCATGAAGAATCTGTATTACAAATTTGTAGATGGGTTATTAATGTTGAAGTTTTAATGTGAAAAAACGCATACAGTATTTTGTTTCCCAGTGCCATTACTAACTCCTTCCTTCTGAATAACAATGACTTGAAATGTTTAAATGGGAAAGGAAAATCCCAAAGAAAGGATAAAGGCAGGTTGAGAATGGGGGGCATGTTTGAGTCCAGACTGAGGAGAATGTGAGTAAAGACTGGAGAAGTGCTTGCTAGTGCTGCCAGAGAGCAAGAGGAAATGGATGTTGCGTTTTCCTAACGTGCCTTCTCAGTGACATCCA
Organism: Falco rusticolus; assembly: GCF_015220075.1. NCBI lineage: Eukaryota > Metazoa > Chordata > Aves > Falconiformes > Falconidae > Falco > Falco rusticolus. The sequence goes on from NC_051210.1 coordinate 2,080,441, forward strand.
AGAGTCTCTAATCTGATTTTGTGAAGTTGGAGGGAAATTTGAATGTGTGTGGATCTTGGGCCATTCTCTCACAGAGATACTTATTCAGATAATTTTAAGGTAAATATCATTATTTCTGTAACTCGGGAAATATACATGGTGTAAATAACGAATTTCTCAGTCAACTGTAAATTGCAAAAACGCTTCAGTTTCAGGCTGACATGAAGTAACTCAGGTATTGTCACTTTTTAATGTAAATGTTAGAAAAGAACAAACAAGTTGAACAAAGTTTGGTTTTGAATTCAATTCTGTTTCTACATTTATTTTAAAAACAGTGAAGTAGCAGGTATTCTTAAATACCTTGAGTTTAAAAAACACACTTTCAATTTAGAAAATACAGATAAAGTTGGAAAAGTTGTGGTATAGAAATAGTCTATGGCAAAAGCAGTGCTTCAATTAAGTTGCGGAGGCAGGGAGAAAAATAGTGGAATAATGAAAACAAGTGAAAGATTTCTGGTTTTGGTGTCTCATAGTTCACAGTACAAGTGGTTTGTGGCAAATGAGATATGATGAAGGCCACGCTCGTAGAAAGATATCTGTGTTTTCTAATGCTTTGTGAGGTCTAAAACAGCTGAAAGATTATAGCTTTCCAGGAGTTTTAATTGTCACAGGATAATTATGTTCTCTGGAATTGTATTGGAATTCATCCTTTGCTGCGATGACAGCACATTTATGGGGTATTTTCTGTTTTCTTTTTGCTGAAGACAAGAGTTGGCAGGTTGGAATATGGAAGGAGAAGGTTTTGGAATAGGCACTATGACGCTGAAACTGAAGTATTTCAACAGCCAGACAAGATGCATTTGTAATACCCTGACATTTATTTCTGCTCCGTCATCTTTCCAGTTAACACCCTGATTGTTGAAACAGCCTGTAACAAGACACAGTAACAACCAGTAATGTGTGATCAGATACTATTATGATCATAAATTCAGAAAAGATAAGCCAAAATAGTGCAAAGCTAGAATTTCCACAGACTGTTGTTTTCCATTTGTTTCTTCAGTCACTGTCACATTGTTTTGTTGGGTAATATTCAAGTGAAAAAGGAAGACGCTCTATTTTCTAAAAGTTTTTGTTCTTTTTGAGAGAACATGTCATATTTACAGTCAGCAAGAAAAAAAAGTCTAAGATGGAGTGGAAAACTACATTGACACACTTAGAGATTGCTAGTATGCAGCCTCCTAAGTATTGTATAACTGCTGTTAAAATTCTGCTCAATTCAAGGCTCTCAAACTGAAATACAAAACTTCGTAAGTAATTTGTATGCATATGATGATACACGCGGTAAGGGGATGAGCAAAAGGCAGAAACAGAAAATACTTTTGTGAGTAGATGCATTTTATTTTAATCATATTAAAAATAATGTGAATATAAAAATAATAAAAATCCCGTAATTAGTATCACCTTGCATTTTATTGGTTTAGTTTGAGTCCGTTGTAGAAGCAGACGTCTTGGCTGTTTGTTCGTATTTCCTATTAACAGAAAAGAATGACAAAGGCAAAATGATAAAATTACACGGGTAGTAGGTGCTGTACGAGTACATGAAAGATTAAAAAGAGAACCCACAGTACTGTAAATACTTGCTGATACTAGACTTTAAGAATTCTATGTATTGTAGTAGTGCTTGAATAATCCTTTATTTTCTGCCCATGGTAACCATGACAAATTAGCCCAAAACATGCACTGTCACTGGAGAATATAAATCTTTCTTTTCTAACATTTTGCTGTATGCAATTAAAACAAACAATTTTATTTCCTGTAAGCCTTTGTGAAATAGCCATTATGAATCAAACACTGAGAGTTTCACTCTCAAGCATGAAAGTCTCTGAACAATGTATATTTTGGTACATATTGAACATTTTCTGTAAGCCCCCATAAATAAATCCAGGAAATGTCTGTCCCTTGAGTACTACCTTCATTAAATCTGGAGCAGCTGTTGTTGTTGAACTTGTACCCAAACATATAATGGAGTCCTTGACATCAAAAACTCTTCCATGACTGGCATATTATTGTAAGTCATTGTAAACATACGTTTGTTCTGAAATAGGGCTGATTCTGTTACAGCTACAAACCGGTTGATGTTATGGAAAATAGAACTCTAAACCCATATGCTCCAGAATATGATTAATATTAAACAAACTTTCATTAGTCTTTTGGAGGGTTTTTTGTTGTTTTGGAGGTGGGGGAGCTTGGCAGTGGGTTGAGTAGTCTACAAGATGACAGAGTGGCAGAGAAGCCTGTTGTTATATAAGCATTTCTCAGAAATTATGTGATACCTTCCCTGAAATCACAGTGATGCCAAGATTTAAAATATGAATGCTACAAAATTCTTACAAGCTGAGTAGGGCCAAATAGCATTAGTGGGCTGCTTATTTGGAAAGAAAATATCTAGGAAACTCCTTTGTACTCCACAAAATTATATTGGTGATAAGATGTCAATAGGCATCAGACTTTGGACAGGATGAGCTCCACAGTTCCCAGCCACCTATGTTGTTCTACAAAAGTAGAAGTGATGTCTCAGTTTTATCTACTGACACCTTGAAAGAAGCAGCTTCTGACATGAATTATTAAGTGGCTGCTTTTTCTTTGTGTATGACTTAAAAGTAGTAATTCAGTTAGGAGAAACATGAGCAGTCATAAGTCAAGCTCAAGGCACATCATCAAGGTCTGGATCAAGGATTCCAGTAAGTTACATATTGTTTATTCATATAGTTTCTGATTTTTAACTTTATTTAAAAGACTTCTTATGATAAGAACAATAAAGTTGCAGTATGCTGTTATGAAGTCTAAGGAAGCTTCCAGGAGGAGAAGGAGCAAGTTCAGAACAAGGTTGAGTTAAGCTATACAAAAACATAGGTTATGTTTCATTACTGTAAGGCATGAAATTGCCCCTAATTTTTGTATAGCATCACTTTTCACTACTTGACTGACTGACTTTAAAGTCTACTTCATTATTTTCTTTTGAAGACCTATGTTTCTGGGTAAGTGTATTCCTCATTTGGTAGGATGGTTGATTGGTTTGTTTTTATTTAAGGAGTATTCAGATTTAAGCATTTAATTAGAGGAAAATTTTAATTTTGTTTCCTCTTTATGAGTATATTTTGTATGATGCACTCACATTTTCCTGTTACCTTAGATGGATGAAATTACATAAAGTAAGAATGGACTTACTAAGCTTTCTATATTGTATACAGAAATTATAATGGCAGTAAGGAATTTTGTGTTAATGCATTCTTGTGTGCTGCAAAACCTTTGCAGTTGACCTGACCAGAGACAAATCCTTCTCCAGCACCTCGTATATAGCACAGTAGTACGCAGTACTAACTAACCATAACAATGTTTATGATCCAGAGGGTGGTGATGATCTTGGGATATGCTTAGATATCAAAGCAGAGGGTGTAGACTGAGCTTGTTCAGTGCTAGCAAACTGCGTTTGGGGGACCTGAAATGTTGTTGTCTACCTGCATCACAGACTGCTCGTATATCTTCTCTAAGAAATCCCTCACAATGGTGTGGGTGCATGATGATGCTTGTATCAGAGTTTGGTTCATAACAAAGGAAGGTTTTGCTTTGGGGTTTTTGGTGGTTTTTTTTTTCCTTTGTCTGAGATAAGGCTACAGGTCTTCTGGATCCTGGGAGGTGTCAACTTGAAGACTTCCTTACTCAAAGTGTCCTGAAGTTAGTAGTTTCTTTGATTAACTGCAAGATGAAAAAAGTACAACTGAGAAGCCAGTGTTTAGGCTGAAAAAAAAAAAGTGTCCTTCATCTCTGCCTACAAGTACGAAACTGGATATGCCTACAAATCTAGTTGTAAGAGTTTGTAACTGTGAGGTTCACCATGCTGATATTCAGTAGCAGCTGTTATCTTTCATTAAGTGACAGGAATTTTGTGTTCCTCTTGAGCAATGTGTTGCACCCGCTCCTTTGTTTCTGCTGCAAGGGAAATGGCAGTGAACCACAGAGGCTACGGGCTCTTCAGCTGAGTGAAGGAATGCAAGGGATGAGGAGCTCACTGGTGGAGCGCAAGCTTTGAAGGAACTGGGGGCTTATTCCTTCTGTGAAACACTAGTTTTGTATGTCTGAGGAATGTGTATCTGTGAGCATCGTAAAGTGATGGCCCAGTGCTGAAAATGCTGCAGAGTCAGCGTGACCTGCAAAGGAGAGCTAAAACTCTAATCTGGTCTCAGTATTTGCAGATTTTTACTCTGTAAGAATCTGTCTAGCATCTGAATTCGCAACATATTGTGCATGGGCAGGGACCCTATCTGTTCAGGACAGGATTAAAGGCTGGTGAGATTCCATGTTTCAACCCTCTATACATTGTCATTGTTGGATCCAAGAGTCCTTTACAAAATCTATTAGTCTTAAACAGTATGGATCCAGTTTAAGGAACAAAAAGAATTGTAGCAGTAGAAAGTCTTCCCTTGAACTAAGAAGTGTTTTCTTTTTCAGTAAAATTAAAACCGCAGAGCTCAAGTACTTATGCTTAGTGCGTGGTGATGCATGGCATGCTCTGAAGATCTCATTTCAACAGCCTAGTTTTGGCCAAAATCCCACTCCTGCTGGGTGGTTCTGGATCCATGGTGTTTGACTGAAAGAAATAGTACACATAGGGCCTTAAACTTCCTGAACTGGCCCCAAGTTTTCTCTCAAATCTGCTGGGTATTTGCCCTTCTCACCTGCCTGTGGCTGAGGTTTTTGCAGCTTTGTGGAGCTGCTCCTTATGATACAGGCTTTTCCAGGGCTGGGAGGAATTGTTTCATCTACTTCTGTAACACTGCAGCTTCCTAACTTTTGTGTCTAAATGCGACTTCTCTCTGGACAAGTTGAGCAATTCAGTTAAGCATTTGGTCTGTGTTATTGTTTGTTTTACTTATGGCTTATTTAAATATGATATTATATTAAATATTGCTCTTAATTTGTCAAGAAAAAAGTGAGTGGAGTCATCCTGTTTGGGTTCTATTTTTCAATTACGATTTTTTAACCTGAGAATCACTGGAAGGGAAAAGTAATTATGTATATAAGACTCATATTACTGTTTTATAAAAGGACGGAAATCATGGTATGATACAGAACTTATATTTATAAATAAATCAATCCTTAGTTACAATTAATGAACTTAAGTACAAAAGCACTAACTATTCTGACACATTGCACAACAGGATCCTCCCAGTGGGTTTTGAAATACAGTATTTGTTTTCATAGTAGCTATGATTTCTTCTAGCTGTGGCGTGAATTATCTTGCAGTTCTGCAAAGAGCTATCTTTTCTCTTGGGAGGTGTATAACAAAAATGTTTTGTTCTTTGTTGATGAGAGCTGCCTCGTAATGTAGGGGAAAGAAGATAATATCCCTAAAAACAGTTTTGCAATTGCACAATTTTAGGTGCAGTTCTATGATTTTCATATGCTACTACCCAAAAGTATTAGTCTGTGAAACTTACCTTCGTATAAGATAACAGCTAACTCCTCAAAGTTTATTCAGATGAAAACTGCAGCTTTATTTCCTGTCTTGGAGATTCTCATTATACTCTATCTTTACAACTCCATAGGCTTTATTCAGTTGGTAGTGTGACTTCTTTCTTGGAAGTGGTTGCGTGAGTCTTGTTCAGACATGGCACAGGTACTCATGACTGTGATCTTTTGGGTAACTACCTCTGCCTTCAGGTTTAAGGAGAAATTGTGGATGCAGTGAGTTGTAACTACTTAATTTTGTACACAGTAGATGATTCTGTACACATGGATGTTGGTTCTGCAGAGAGCAGGTGATCTAAGATCCTGCTCAGATTTACCTTGATAGCATTTACACTCCTGTTGTGGATAGTATAATATAAATCGAAGATGGCTGTAGGTATTAAACACAGATATAAGCAGGTGGACACAGAGGTGATAGAACCTTATCAAATGACAAAGAGATGGACAGTACTGTCACTGTAAGTAGAAGAACATTTTCTGTTATAACTCCATAACTTAAGTGTTTCATATTTAAATATTTTAAAAGGTTCAGAGAAGTTCCTCTAAATATTATAGTGCAACTTAGGGTCTTCTTACAAGTTTACAGTTGTTTCACTATCCCCTAGAGAAATGCTGGCAACTTCTCTTTTATTTGTCTAGTGCAAATTTGCAATTTGCCATCCTTTATCTTGGCCCTTTATGAAGTCTTCCAAATATAAATGCTTAGATCCATTATATACAATCTTGCTGGTAAAGAGTGTGAAAACTTGGAAAGGCAATGTTTGTCTTGCACTTTGGTGCAATTTCTAGTAACCTCTTTAACACCTTTTCTCTGTTTGCACTTGTTTTGCAAGTAATTAATCTGTAGTTCCTGATGCAGGCATTTGGTATTTTGGACTAGTCCATTTACTGTCTCTGTAGAACCTCAGCTTGCCAGAAGTTAGGACTGGCAGATGGCACATGGAGAATTGCATTTGATTTTGAAGTTTTACTTGTGGATTGTGAAGACTTAAATATTTCCAATTTATTTCTAAAGATTAAACAATCTTCCTTCATTTGCTATGGAAGACTGCTTTGCAGGTGGATTTCACACAGATTCTCTTCGTGATTATCTGATCTTTTTCCTTCTTGGAAATTTTGTCTCCATGTTCAGTTGGAGTTCTATCATTCTCACTTCAATTTCTCGCATATTTGATTCATTACACTTCAGTAGATTAAAAACAAATATAAAAAGAATAAATGTGCTGCATTTGCCAGTATCAGTGTGCTCTAACTTACAATTAATGTTGTAACAGAAATTTGGATAGCAGTTACCTATTTTCTTTTGCTCCTTGATATACTTAACCAAGCCACATGTGCTGTAACTACCATCATCACTTTTAGCTGGCTTCAAAAGGAAAGGAAATATTTAACAATGTTGAGCATCCTTACTGAAGTTAGATTTATTTTAATGAGTGATTAAATCTTGGTCTGCCAAAGAATATAGCCAGCTCTGAGGTTTGCCTGACTGGTATTGGCTACTGACTACAGGACACTGGTCTTGCAAAAGGTGAAATGGTATTTCTCACTTTGCAAGGTGATATTCCTCACTTTACACACACTGCAATGAGTTCTTATACTTTGGTGTTCGGCAGTGAAGAACTATTTCAAGTCTTCTGTTCTGAACCTCTGGCTTATCTCTCAGTTGTGTTTGTGTGGGCTGGTATAGTCACTTTATGCTATTTGCTTCACAGTCTGGGCTATTTTGTGCTACTAGTCATTCCAGTTCAGCTGTGTAGGGCTCGAAAGCACTACTTCCTTAAGCTTACAGCTCAGAATAAATAATCACATCTTAAATGTTTAAACTAGCTGTCCCAGAATGTGATATGGCTTCTTTTCAAATCCATGTGCTTTCTGTGCACGAGATGGGATTTGTGTAAAGGAGCGGTTTCGTGGCTTTTGTATATGCCTAAGAAAACCATTATGTTATTCTAATAGGAAGAAAATTTAGTGATCAGTTCGGTAGTTTCAGAAACAGTGGTGGATCTTTGCTTTGCTTTTCCTCATGTAGAAATAGATTTAGATTTTTATTTGGGATCAACAGGTTTTTGCAGATCTCTAACTGACTGCACATGGAACCAGACTGCTGAGGACCTCAGCAAAGCTCTATTTGGCAACAGAGAGGTAACTGCTTGCCTGAGGAGAGTTCAAACCATGGAAGTACTTGCTTTATCCTACTCAAAAAAGAACTTATGTGAACATATTGGATCCTGTTAACTCGGGACATTCTGTTGTCTCACTGAGCAGTGACCCTTTGACAGTGGAATATAGATACAAAATCTTTAAAAAATTGTAAAATTAAGCATTTTACTGCTCCCTCTCTGTGCTGGCCCCTGGGCTGGGCACCTGTCTATGTAGGGTGGTCTTTGAGTCTGGTTTTCCGTCACAGCTTCCTGAGCAGGACACAGATGACCAAATCACAAAAACCAGGACCCTGCCTTGAAAAGTGGTTGAGTTCTCAGCAGTACTGTGGTTCTTCACAGACATGTTGCCTCTATAGATCTTGTTTTACCCATATATTAGCATACTGATATTTTTTTAATGCTGATGACTGATGGTTAACGTGACATTAAGGGAAAAATTGCCTTTCTGTCTTTGGCTGTTGCTTGCATTTGCTGCTCTGTGTGTGGTTTTTTTCCAGTTTGTTGCTAACTGAAATATGTGTTTATTGAGTTTTGCCTTGTTTGCCAGACCACTGTATGCATTGTTTTCTGCTTTTTTTTTTTTTTTTTTTTTTTTTTTTTTGGATAATGTTAAACAGCACTGGCCCAATTACAGTTTCTTTAAGGTACTCCTTTGCTAGTATTTTACTGTTCTGAAATAAAATAATGTGGGTGTTTAAAAAACAAACAAAACCAAAGCTAAACAAATAAACCCCACCATTTTCTGATTCATATGAAAGTTTTAGTTCTTCTACATTACTACTATAGACTCAGGGATTTAAAAACATCAGCGGATTCTCCATTTTGCATATGTAAAAAGATTAAATGAGATATAGAAATATAACGGACTTGAGAAATACTGTTTTTCTCAACTGAAATTACAGTAAAGATGAAATTCTTTGATTCTTTCTTACAAGGAGCCATTTTTGTGATAAGTAGAGCATACTTCTGCTGGCCTCTGAGACGTCTGACAGACAGCTGGGGCTGTCCAGAGGGAGTCTGTCCGTGCCTCCAGGTTTGAAGACATAGGGCTCATGCTTTCTAATTACACTGTAATATAAAGGAGACTTCACTCTTTTCCCTGGGTCCCTGAAAATTTTTGCCTTTAGTGTTGTGCAAACAATATGATGTGGCTGTGACCTGTGGGTGCAGGCAGTGTAGCTTTATGGTGCTTCACCTGAAATCATAGTCTAACCAGCAGCTGCAAAATACCCTGCCACCTGGCTGAGCAGTTATCAGGGAAAACACCATGCCACCAGGCTGAGACGTGTAGCAATGCAGGTAACTGTAGGGTGAGGAGAGTAGGTGGTCTGCCCTGTTGTCTCATAGCACTGTTGGCTGAAACCTTAGTAATTGGCTTAATTACTTTTTACTACTGGCATTTGTTTCTGATGGCTCATAAACTTCCTAGCGGTGATGTATCAGTCCAGTTACAAAATATACTCACTATACCTTTTGCTATAAGTATAATGAAGGAACCTATTTCACTCACTCATCTGAAAAATAGAAAGAACGTTCCAAAGCAAGTAGCGTGCAGACTTTTTGGAGGACTGATTCGGGAACTCAGATCCTAGTGAATTAAAATGCTGTAGCTTTAGCAGGCTGTGTATTAACGTGTTGTAAAACGCTGTCCCTTGAAGTAGTCAGTCGTGCTCTATAGAATTCTCATTGTGAGAAAGAAATGCCTTCCTTCTTCCAGGATTGTCTTGGCTTCAGAAAACACCAATTGACTAAATACTTTGTGACAACAGCTTTTGAAAACAGTATTATGTGGAAAAAAGTAAATGTTTGGTTTGTGTTGCTAGCAACCACTTTAACATTTTTATCTGTTAACCGTATTTCTTTTGCAGATGAGAATTTATAAGAATTCAAGGAAAATATTTTCTAATTGAATCCAATCCAGTCCATCTCAGTAAAAACTTCCCTTATGAAAAGACATACATTATAATTTAATGTATTTTAGGCATTGGTTTGTTTGTATGTAAGGGATTTTTTGTCCTTTTTTTAATATATATATATAGGTACATATGTATATAAAAATAGATTTGGTGGATTTGAATTTTTAGGAAAACATTAGTTTTTACTTGATCTTTACTAGAATTTAATGTGAATTTCTTGAATGCAAAACTTTTGACACGTTTTGTCATGATAATAATCCACATGGAACAATTATTTGCTAGAGCTGAGTTTGTAGTACCAATGAATGCATCTGACATATCAGCTTAGTAATTACCTTGAATCAGTCAGTGTATGGAATGACATTTGATCAGTTGGAAATAACCTGTGATCAATCAGTACTCTGAAATGACCTTTACCTATGAAGTAAAAATGTCATATTTTAGTTACATGGTAGAATGTGCAACATGGTAGTACATGTTCTTAAATCGTCCTGTGTTGTAATGCGTCTAGGTAGTGCCAGACTTGAGAATGGAAACCTTAATTTCATGCCCAGAGCATCAACAAGGCATAAACAAGATTGTAGTAAATTACCTTTTTTTCTGACTGTAGGAAAACCTCTGAGAAATAAACTATACTTTTTTTCTGTGTATTCATTTGTTCCTTTAAGGAGCCTAGAAGCAAAGCAATATCTATGTAGTATGGACAGTTGAATACTGGCGTCCTGAAACAAAGTGCAGTGATGCTGTAGAATCATAGAATTGTTCAGGTTGGAAAAGACCTGTAAGATTGTCGGGTCCAACTGTTAACCCAACACTGCCAGGTCCACCTCTAAACCGTGTCCCTGAGCGCCGCATCTACACATCTTCTAGATACCTCGGGGGATGGTGACTCAACACCTCCCTGAGCAGCCTGTTCCAGTGCCTGACCACCCTTTCTGTGAAGAAATGTTTCCTGATACACAGTCTAAATCTCAGTTGGTGCAACTTGAGGCTGTTTCCTCTTGTCCTGTCACTTGTTACTTGGGAGAAGAGACCGACCCCCACCTGCGTGCAACCTCCAAATTTCAGGTGGCTGTGGAGAGCGATAAGGTCTCCCTCCCCTCAGACTCCTTTTCTCTAGGATAACCAACCCCAGTTCCCTCGGCCGCTCCTCATAAGACTTGTGCTTTAGACCAGCTTGTGCTCTTCTTTGGACATGCTCTAGCACCTTAATTTCTTAGATCCTGCTTGAAGACCAAAACCGTATTGTGAGCTGCTAGTTCATCTGGACAATGTGAAATACAGTATTTTCCAGAGCCCCTGTATGTAAGTATTAGGTGTTGAACTGCTACTGACTAGAGCAGTTACAGGAAATTACTTTTAATAATGGCATCTTAATTCCTTAACGTCCCATACCATCTGCATCTGCTGTTTCGTTACATCCTTCTGTTGAGATGCATATATCCAAAGGAAACTGGGTAGAAGTCTGGGAATTCGGTGCTGGGAGTTGTCATTCTGAACAGTGTCATGCAATGGTCCCTGCAGAGGTTTTGAGAAGAACAGCTCAAAGGATGATACGAGTCCCACCTCTTTCAGGTTACAGATGTGCTGCTGCTGCAGGGCCCGTAAATGGCTCAGGGTTGAACTGTCTTCCTTGTGTTGTGATTTCACGCGAGATTTGGCTTTGCTTGGTGGGTCCTTGATGGGATAGCGGTCACAAACATCTCGTTGTTGTTGGAGGGGAGTATTCTGACAAAAAAGGGGATGCGCACCCCTCACCCTCCAGCAAAGTGAGAATCTCTGTTAACTGTGAAAACATATGTCCTACTACCACTAGAGCCTTTTAGGTCCATATAGTCTAGAACAAGTTTTGGTTGTCAAATTTCTGTGTCTCTGACAGTGTTTTAGAAGGAAATAGAGGCAAATACACCTTGTGGGTTTTTTTTTAAATACTCCTGTGAAATAGTTGGGGGTGTGTGTGATATGCTTATGTGAAATTAAGTTGCCACGAAGGCAGTTGTGTATTCCTGCATGAAGGCAGAAGAGATAATCGTTGAGGATGGCTAGAAGGGTTCAGCTTCTGTGTGTAGGATCGCACTCTGCATATCTGTGGATTTGTTTAAGTCTTAAAGGGGATGGGTGAAACTGAACAGTAAGAAAAGGAGTGTTAACGTAAACAGATATAGGTCAGTAAAGTTTATTTCACATGCATTGTATTCCTGAATCTGAGCTGTGCTTCTTTCTATAAAAAATGAGTTTAGCTTTTTTGTTTGTTTGTTAGACTCTTGGATAGATAAAAACACGCTATTCATATCTTGATAATTTACAGAAGCCTTTATGTTCTCCTATGGACTTAACACTGCTTGGAATTTTGTTTTTACCAGAGATATGGCATATTCACTATGCATATCTCGAGATGCACAGAATATTTCCATGCTTGTGGGTGGGGCAAGTGTACGCAGATAGGTGAGTTTATTACAACAGAGGAAAATCTTCAATTTCTTATTTTCTTGAACGGGGTGAAATAACTCCATTCAATGAACTCCTTATTAAGTAGTCAGATGTTTGGATCTTAAAGGGTTTAGCAAGTGTCTGTCAGCGTCCTGAAAGGACGTTGTAAACAACGGGTGAAAAACCACCCTGAAAACAGTCAGTAGTTGTTCTAAATGTTATTAGTCACACTGGAAAATTGTTTGTAGTACTTAGCTGGGAACACTTTTATTTCGCCTTGGTCTAGGCATTATCTCATGCTTATTCACGTGGTTATACATTTACTTTCCAAGCAAAGAATCGTGCAATCACTGAGCTGTTAACCACCAGAGTACAGCATATTTAGGGGGAGTCAGGCTTAAATTACTGCAAAATGTTGGCATGTTAGTTCCAAGGGTGTATTCAAGAAGCACTTTATAATTTCCATTACTTCCCAAACCTAAAGGTCAATGGTTGAGGGGAAGTAGCTCCCAAGACAAGTTGTCTTCGTATCTGACAGTTATTACTCCAGACATTTCAGTTATATTTTATTAATTTTTTTGAAGAAAGCTGCAGTCTGGGTTTCACATGTAGGAATATGATCAGTTGACAGGTAGTCTTAAAATACTGCCATTATGCAGCAGCTAACACATAATGTGGTGGTGGTTTTTTTTAATCTTGGAAGTATTAGTCGTTACCTTGGAACTTTTACTGACAGTAATATCACAAGCACTCCTGGAAGCCTTGTTTTTATTTTGGAGATCTTTGCTAAAAGTACATTTATCTGGGTCTACCTTTTGTAACATTTACAGAATCTTTTCTGGATGTTATCAAAAGGGTTGCATGGGTGGAGGGGGGGGGGGGGTCAGTATTACATGTTCATGCTATGCATACTTTGTGATTAACTGCTCAGAAAAAGAGCTTCACACTCCTATTTTAAAGATTTTCCTTAAATGAGCTTGGTCCTGGAGTAATTTTAGAGTTGGAAACCTGAATGTATATGTAGAATATCCAGCAGATAAAGCTAAAAATCCTTGGGAGGTATTCTTTCATACTTTTGGGAGACTTGAGCCACAAACACAAGTTGCTGTGTGATAATTTTGTGTATCATTTATGGTAATGGCCTATGTTCTGTTCTTAGCCTGTAGGAAATGCATTCTGATGTGAGCTATCTTATTAGGCTTTCCCTAAGAAATCTAAATTAACAATAGTTGGGAATTGTGCATGTATTTGAGTCCTGGGATCCGAATCCAGATGTTATACCTAGAGTCTATTGTATTTATGCTACACTGTAAGTTACATGAAAAACAAGGAAGAAAACAAGTTTAGAACTCAAAGTAAAGCTCATTTCCTAATTAATTTATGGGAGTTTTTAAATAATAAAATGTGCAATTATTTTCCCCCGCTTCCTAAGGAAACGGGGATTATGTGGTCATGCTATGTGCCTCTGACTGCCAGTTGCTTGCCTCCTCTGCCTTCCCCCCCAATAACTTCTGAAACTACCAGCCAATTTCAAACAGATTTGACAGGAGTAAAGGTCTCAAAGATATCAGGTTCCTACTAGTTTCATGGAAATGGGTGGCTGGAGCGAGAAGAGAGATCCTATTCATATGTCTGCTTTAGAAAAAACTGTGGAATGAGATCAACTGTATTATTAGACACTAGCAAATCCTCATGGGAAAGAGAAGTTATAAATGTGTTAAATAAGGGAAAAGCTTTGACTGGATTTCTCACCTTCTTAGACATATGGGGATCCAGCACAAGAGTCATAAACATAGGAAACCAGCCTTCAGTAGTTCCATTGCTCATGGGTCTGTTTGCTGCTCAGTGAGGTAGGAAAGTGCCCGATTATTCCTGGGGCCATTGAATTAATGAGGAAAAAGATGAAAAAAAAAGACCTTCTAAGGATGTCTTGCTTCAGCTGTCTTTGTGAAGTCGCTTCAGAGCAGACTGTTAGCAGAAAGCAGAACAAACACTATTGCCTGAAGTATAGAAGGGAATGATAAAATAGGAGAAGCATAAAAGAAGATAAAGTGCTTGGATGTATGTGTAAAACGCAAGCCGGCCAGTTTGCATGGTGAAGTGTAGTGATTTCATCCCAAATTCAATAAACTGCTCAAATTGTTCATATTTTGCGTAACCATGATGACTCTGTTATCACTAAATGTGGAACTATAATATAGTTGCCCATTTCATATTTATTATTCTAATAACGAGCTATTACACACGATCTTTCTGGAGTTTTGCCTTTGGCCGTTCTACTCCAATTGCTCAGATTTTCTTAGTGAAATGGAACATTGTATCTGATGACCATTAGCAAAGAATTGGAAGAAATACCTAATATCACAGGTGCTGAGTGTTACTGCTGCAGCGCATGTTAGTATTCAGTGTATTTCTGATTTTAAGGGATTCAGTTGCATAGTGTTCAAGAAAATAGAGGGGAAAATCAATGACAGCTTTCTGTAGCTTAGCACCTTGAGAGATGAACATTGCTTTAGGGCAAATGCTCGGTAACTTTACTCAGTTCATGCCTTTTTTGACATGTATCTCATTTTTCACAAAGGTGTGATTTGGTTCTTGTTGATACGTACGGGTTGAAGTTCGGAGGAGCAAGTACTCTCATGAGCAACAGTTTTTAGACCAAGTTTGGGGAAAAGATTGCAGAGCACTTTCAGGTAGTGAATCATAGCCTGAGTAGATTTTGCCCAGACCATGTCACAGCTGTCAAAATTCAGTAGCTAAAGACCATTTCAGCATGGGTGCCATTAAGCTTTGCAGGAGTAGCTGATTGTATCGATACCTGGAACATGATGTTTCTGAGTAGGAAGTTTTCCAAAGACTTTAAAGAAGGACATATAGATATAATGCTGTTCATTAAATAAACCAATTAGTGTCTTGCTCAGTAGGCATCTTTGCAGCGCTCACACAACAACTCTTACCTGCCAACGTGGCTCAAGTTTCTTCTTTTTTTCTTTTTTTAAATTTTAGAGGGGGTATTTAAGCTGTATCTGCTGTGCTTACAGTTTGCATTTATAATTTTTTACTCTAAAACTATTTGAAGAACCAGGTTTCCTGAAATACAGATAATCACCATATCTTGGCGATTCTTACAGGGTAAATGTGGCAGGGTGAAAGAAAGAAATGAAACATGCAAATAGAGTCAATATTGATGACTCGCAAATGCCACAGAAGTTCTTTGTCTATTTTCTGTGTATTTGCACAGTCTACTTGGTCATGTTATCTATTCATAATTACATGTATAGTTCTGGTCATCCACAGTTGAGAAATGCAAATTGAAATTGGGAGGAAGCTTGTATGATGTGAGGAATAGAGAACCCTAACATATGTGTAGCCAAAGCTACAACACTGAGCTTTAGTTCAACAGAATATATACTGACAGAGAAAAATAATTATGAATTTCTAAGTCTGAACACTAGAGAGGGAGAAGAATGCTAATAAGCTAAGGAACAGTATCTGTCCAAGAGCAAATGGATGCAAGTTGGGCATGTGTGTGTTTAGGAGGCAAATTAGAAAAAACTGTCCCAAACAGCTTTCCAGCTAGACTAGTGAGATTAGGAAACTAAAATTTCAGTTCCTCTACAAAAGGGTTTATGGGACATTGTTTCCTGTGATTGCAAAGAGCTGGCTTTAGTGAGGTCTCAGGCAAACGATATTCGGATTTTATTACAGTATCAAAGTCTTCAAAGAAGTCTTCCTCTTCTTTCCCCTGAACAGAGCAGTGGGATTTTGAGAGCGTTTTGCTGGAACGATCTCAAATATGGAGAGTCAAAATGCAGTGCTTCCAAGGACCTTAATGAATTTTGGCAAAATCCAAGTAAGGGTGAGAACTTTAGACTGCTGAGCAGAGCTGGTTTTTCATGTTACTGTTTTCTCCGCCACAACAACCCATTCAAGTCCACTGGACCAGACACACTGCATCCTGAGGGTGCTTCGAGAGCTGGCCTTTATGAGACTGCTCCCTGTTCAAATTTGAAAGCTCACAGAGATTGGGAGAGGTGCCGAACCACTGAAGAAAGGCAAACCTCCCACCAGTTTTCAAAAAATGGTGGATTGATGCTCAGAGGAACTAGAGGTTGGTCAAGTTTGCTTTGATTTCTGGGTAAGTCGTGGGGCAGCTGCTCTCGGAGCATAATTCTGTGCACGTGAAAGAGAATGTGGTGCTTAGGAGAGTGGGTTTGCCAAGTGTACACAGTGCCAGACCATGCAGACTGTGTCTGCCATCTAGCACGCCTTCTCTGATAAAATGGCTGGATCTGTGCCTGCAGGGAGAGTGGAGGGTACCACTTGTCTGGACTGTGGAAAGGCTTTTGGCACTGCACCCCGCAGCATGCCCAGGTTGGGCTGTTATAGTTTGGATGAGTGGAGAGCCAGTTGGTTGGGTGATGGGATGCAGAGGACAGTGATTAGTGGGTCCTGTGGGCCTGGAGGCTGTTAACAAGTGTTGGTCTCTCCTGGAACATGTCCTGTTTTATATCTTTAACAGTAACTTGGGGGAGATGATGGAGTGCACATCCCTTGAGTTTCCAATTGACACGGAACTGGAGTGACCAGTGGATGCTCTCAAGGGCAGGACTGCCACCCAGAGATGCCAGACTGGGGGAATGGGGTGACAGGAGCCGTATGAAAGTCAGGGGACAAATGCAAAGCCGTTCCCAGGCCTGGAGAGCCCCTGCAGGGGGATGGGCTGGGGCTGGTGGGGCTGGGGAGGTAAGGCAGTGGGTCCTGGTGGGCACTGAGCTCCTAGCCCTGGCAGCAGTGGCGGCCAACAGCATCCCAGGCCATATGGGCAGGAGTACAGTTAACAGAACGTGTGAAGTGGTTGTCCCTTTTCACTTGGCATTTAGTCAGTTTGATCCGGCATCTGGTTTTGGGTTCCCAGAACAAAGAGGACACTGCTCGGCTGGAATGGGTCCAGCAGAGGGCTGTCAGGGTGCTGTGGGGCTGGAGCACTTGCCCTGTGAGGAGAGGCTGTGGGACCAGGGCTGCTTGAACATGGGGAAGAGCAAACTTCAGGTGTGGCTGCACAGCACCTCCAAGGAAGTTACTGAGAAGACAGAGCCAGGCAATGTGCAGTGGTGCATGTTCAGACAATGAGGGTCAACAGACATAAATCAAAACCACAGTTCCCGATGGGATGTAGTGGAAAGGTTTTTCATTCGTAGGCCAGTCAAGTGTTGCAGTTTGTCCATAGAGATTGTGCAGTCTCAATGCTTGGAGGTTTCCAAGACCCAGCTGATAAAGCCCTGAGCAACCTCATCTGACCTTTAAGCTTTGGGCAGGAGGTTGAATAGGAGACCTCCAGAAGTCCCTTCCAATCAATGACTCTAAGAAGAGCTTTCAGGATAGGAATCTGCTTCCAGTCTGGCCCATGCTGCAGTGTACAGCTTGATGAGGGATGAATGGAATAACTTGTAAGTGGCAGAGCCTTCTTCAGCCTTATTTCTACTTCTGTTCCCCAGGATCCAGATATTCTATCAATAGGGAAATCTGAGACCTTATCCTGCAGTGTGCCTTGGTCCTCCTTAATCCTGTAAAATACAGTGGCTTCTGCTGCAAACCTGAAACTGTGGTTGCCTCTGCACCAGTAAATTAAAATTTCCTGGGAAGGTACTCAGGCACAGACGCCAACTGCTGGGGAACCGTCTGTGTCCATGATATTAAACTCCCTCAGCCTGCAGAAGAGGGTGGCTGCATGCAAACTGCTTCTTGGAAGTGGTCCCTGGGGTGCTCCAGCTCCTGCAATGTGCCTACAGGGTGTTTGGTGAAGTGGTGAATGGCATGGGCCAAGGACACGCTGTGGCCGTTCTAGTTCTTAGATATATATGATACTGGTGTATTCCAACATCTGACAATGTTCCCAGTTTCTGCTTAGTTTACAGATGTAGTCTCTTTGCACTGCAGTTATTACGGGGGCCACAGTGCCATGAATGTGTGGATTTGAGAGTGTGACAAACAGTGAAGCACTCCCCAAAATATTTGGGAACCCCTGCCATACAAAATAGTGAAACCAGATGGAATTTGATCTGTTGATGTGGAGCTAATATGACAGCAATTTACGTGGAAGGTTTCTGCAGCCTGTAGTATAAACCTGAGAAAAATAGCAATCACTTGTCAGCGGTCTTGCTCTAGAATGGAAATAATGCCTTCATCAAGATGATACTTTTTTTTGAGGATGAAGTAATACTTTGCTCATAAATAACGTTTCAGGAGGAAAAGGCAAGAGTGGGTAAAGGCAGAATTTTTATCTTCAATTTGATTTTTGCAACTGGTGATCATATTTTTATACTGACTAATGTAACCGGCAAGATTTCTTGGCTTCCATGGTGCTTTGTAATTTTTCTAGCTTCCTAGAGTTTGCTGTTAGAAAAGCAACTTCTGCTTTCACATTGTCATCACTGTATTGTGCAAGTCTAGTGTACTCATTTTATTACCACACCCAGGGATGTCATGGTTACTGTTGAATGATTTCCCTCGAGATAATAGTGGCACAGCTTTAAAAAATCAAGACCACTCACTGATTGACTTAAGAAATAAAAATGGTATAATGCTTTCCAGATTCAAGCTTGTAACAATACTTTCTTTGTATAAGTGTCAGCATCATTCATTTGTAGGTCATATTCTTTAACCCTGTACATGAATTTTCATTAACATTTTCCTCTTTTAAATTCATAGGTATTTTTTTAGTGAAAACTTAATTTTATCAAAGTATAGATTCTGTCTTAGGTCAGAGTCTGTGCTTATGTGGAATAGAAGAGGTAGCTGATACTTAACCAGCAGTAGCAGGGCTGATTCTCGCAAGAGTTCCAACGATCAACTGGGAAAAGAAAGTTGCTGTGTCTTGCACTGCCAACTGTAATGCAAGCATGGAAGGGGTTCTGCATTCTGGTTTTTGAATTAACAGTTGGTGTTGTCTGTCAGGGCTCGTATTTAACTCTGTGGTGAAGAATTTACTTTCAGTACCAGCCATAGGCGAGGTCATGAGTAGGTGACTTCAGGATAGTTCAGTTGATAGCTTTTAATATCTTGTCTTAGCAAGATTTTCTAGGTACAAATTTGTGCAAGTGTTGAAAAAGAAGCGAGTAAAGCGTTTGGTTTGGTTTGGCTTTTGCGATTATTGAGATGGGTTTTTGAGTAATGAAAACATGGCTTCAGACTGTGGGATCTTTGTTAATAAAAACCACTCTGATTTCTCCTTTGTCCGCCCTAGTTCCCAAATACCCAGTTGAACTGGGATTAACAGCATGGAAAGACCAACCTCTAGTAAGACTGAACTCTGTCGTAGAATATTGCTCCCGGTGTAGCTCCCTTCTAGCATAGGAAAGGTGTTGAGAGGTGCTCAGGATAGGGCTGTGACAAAAGGGTCTGTCGTTATATGGGTCTGCAGGGCTTTCCTGCCTCAACGCAGGGGTCACAGCTGCTTCTGCAAACGGCAGGTCTTGGTAAAGACAGAGAGGGACTACACAGCTGCTCCATGCTGGTGGGCTGCTGTGGAATTTTCCCTCCCCTCAAATTCTTCACTAATATTTCCCTGGTGAAAGGACATTTGCTTAGACAATACCTTGCAGAAGGCAGCATCTGTCTGCAAGGATGTAGATGTCACTAACTGTGCTAACCCAGCTGATTGTTAATGTAGTTTGAAATACTATGCTTAGATGCAGAGTGCACGGATCTGAGTCCTTATCTGAAGGTGTAGGAGAAGTGGAAGATGAGTGAGGTGAGTTAGAGATGATTCTGTTACAGGCTGTAGTTTGGCTTGTACAATTAAAACTTCATCAATTAATTCACATAGTAGGAATATTTTAATTTCAAAGTCAAATATAAGTATCTGTAAGTGTTATCTATAAAAAATACTTGTTAAATCATTTTAAAAATGGAGAAGGAAGAAACAAAACACCAAAGTTTAGGATTTAAGTATATAATATGAATAGAAGAGAGACACACTACATGGCTGCTAAGCCTGCCAGGAGAAGAAGAGACAAAATCTGTCTAAATAAGTATGGACTTCCTTAAATATATTTTGGGTAACAAATACTGTTAGAGAGGATTGTCAAGATACTTAAGTAATACAGAGAGAAATCATGGCCAGCAATGCAGATGCAATGAGAGTTTCCAGCATGAATGTTTTTTTTTCTTACAGACTAGTATGTCATAATGAAAAATTGTTACTGGAAATTAGCTCACTGTTAGTATCCAGCTTCAGATTCTGCCTTAGAAGAGATGCAGGCATTGTCGTGTAAATGGCTTCTCCTTTCAGCGCATAACTTTTGATAGTTACTGCCTTAAATAGGATAATTCTCATTTCTAGTGGAATGAATTAATGCAAAGAATAGATGGCATATATATATATTTAAATGCAAAGCTAAAATCCACCACCTCTATAGCATAAATTAGTTTTCATGTAGTTTCAGAATTTTCCATGAAAAAATGTGTTGGCTCATATTTTAATGACTTTTTTTTTTCTATGTGAAGCATCTTCCTGTAAATATGAGTAGGTAGAGGAAAAATTATTTGAGAAGCTCTTCAGTTTCCTTCTGAAATATTTTCTGTCTTATGCTTAAGACACCCCTATCCTCATCTGTAGGAGACAAACAGTGGGAAGGATGAGAGAAGATGTGAAAATGGCAGTTTTGTCATAAGCTTCTAATTCTTGTTTTTTATTTCTAAACTTAAAATACTGGTCTCATGGATAAGTGCTGACTGTGATTTCTGATTAAGGGAACATGGCTTGCTCAGTGACTTGGTATTCACTTCATGTGTTTTTAACAACAATTTAAAAAACCCGAACAAACAATAAAACAGATATTGAAGCAGAGCAGTATATCAGTCACAGTCAGTCTGTTGTCTACTGGGACCTCTAGCAGAGCTGCTTGTTATCTGTATAAATGAAGTGTTTAATGCTTCGCTGTTTTACATAATGTTTTCTTGAATGATCTGAAAGAGGAAATAAAATGCACATAAATTACATCTGCAGATGATGTGAAGATGGAAAGCTACAGCAGCTGGAAGAATGGCAAGAAATATAAATCGGTCTAGAGAGCAGCAATGTGCAGGAATTTACAAAATGAGGCTCACCTTGGAAATGCGATCCAAATCGTAGGCATGTTATATGTAAAATTAGCTTAGTGAAGTGTTAGTGTTGAGCTTTCATTCATGCAGTAAGCAAGATATGTTTGATATCCCACCTAGTTAACTGTTTCTTATAGTATCCTGGTCTTTAGCTACTTCAACTGAGTCTTTCTAGAATTGTTTCCAGTTTCACTACTGTGGTTTTGGTGATGAAGGACAAGTAAGTGGACTGTTTTTTGGTTAAGTTGCAAGCAAAATCTAAGCAATAAGTAGGAAAACTAATGCCTCCTTCTTAATGATCCCCACCTCCCCTCCAAGCATTCAATTTTAATAGAAATCTGTCTTAATCAGTGTTGCGTATTGCATGTCTGTCCCAAATTCAGAATTCTCGGGTCTAAATTTGTGCTATTTTGTGCAACTGATCCTTTCCCAGTTTGGTTTTGAATTTGGGATGCCAGCAGGACTGCAGGGCAAAAGTCTCCTGAGATGTCATTTCCTTTATGTTGTTTTACAAATGGCTTCTGCTTTGCCTTGATGCTTTGGAAATGAAATGGATCTGGCTGTCTTTATGGCTTATCAGTCTCTCGGCACTGGCTTTTTACAGGGGCAAATGCCAATCAGTTGTAATTTGCTCAGATAACAATGTTACTATTGTTAGTGCTAACATTTCTCTTAGTTAAATAGATGGTGTAATAGCTCATTGTTAGAAATGACTTCATGCTGAAGAGACAGCCTGGTACGCTTTGTATAACATTCTGTGTGAAGAAGGCAAAAGAAAACCACTATCCAATATCACGTTACTTTTGGCTTAATTAGGGCTGTATCTAAACGTCCCATGTTTTTCTGCGCTGAGGTGCTAGAGGTAGCTGCAATATAACCTGGATAATTTACGCCTACCACTATCCTAAGTTAAGATTAGATGACTGGATGGGGAAAAAAGATATGGAATACTACTCATTTTGCAGAAGCTTTATGATTGTTGGTGGTTTTTTTTTCCCCCCAGCTGACATGTGACCACCTGCCAAATAAATTTAAGCCTCCAGGTGATGGTCTTGCTTTGCTTACCTTTTGTGAGCCTCCTAGAAGTGGTCCAGAGATCACGGTGTGTGAGACATAGAAAACAGTACAGTGAAGTTTGATCTAGGGAAGTCAATTGCTTTGTCTAAAGACTGAATCAAAGATTAACTTAAAGATTAACTGTTACTGGACTTTGAAATGAACACCTAAAGAGGTGGCCAACCAAATTTGTTGTGTCCCTGTAGCCATGTGGCAAATCTGTCCAGCACCTTCTCTCTGTTGGGTGACACGTTAGCAGCAGCTCATCAGGCTGGCATGCATTCCTTGCTCCGCTCTTCGCAGCGTGATCTCTCCCCCTTCTCTGTTTTGAAAACTCATAAAAAAAGGTTTCATGCCCCAAATCCTGGTTTGATTTAAGTATATCAACTTTTATAAAAAAGAAGGATAGCGGTTTTTCTTTCAGATTTCCAGAAATCCTTTCATGGCAGAGGTCTGTAAAGATGGGGATGTATCTTGTAGTTTCAGAACTCCACGTTGCACTAGCAGTATCGGTTTATGTAATACGTTTAAGTAAGAGGCTGAACTGGTGTTTGTTTATAACTGCAATTGCTTTTGCAATGTCTGATGTGTGTTTGGCACGATTTTGGTTGTGAGTGGAATGAGGCTTTCAGCTGAAATTATTTTTACTCCCTTTAACCTGTTTTAGGATCATTCGTATTTTATTTTGTGCAGCATAAACTGTAATTTGGACAATGCTTGTTTGTCCTGATTAAACATATTTGCCTATACCTTGTCTTAGCTGTTTATATTAAAAGCATAAGATAAAAAGATGTACTCTTCTTGCTATTTCCTCCATAGTACAAGTAGAAGATTGTGTTGCTGTTTATCTCTGCTACTCTGCTTCTTTATCTCTGTGGCTAGTATTCAAGTGTGGCATGAATTCTTTATCCGTATAGTATGGTGGTGGCTTGCAAGTGATGAAAAACAGTTTCCTTTACGTAAATGTCCATCTTTGTTAAAGCTGTCAAACAGCAAGTGTGATATCCAGGGAATACACGTCATTCTGTGGGTTACTGATAATGTAATCTAATTTCCAAAAATAAATTAAATGCATCTTTTCATCTATAGCCATCAGATGTATGTAAGCTAAAGGAAAGCAACATGTTAGAGACAGTACATGTGAATTTGGAAGAAAGATAAGGGGCTAATTTGAAATCAAACATTTGAGTGCGCTGCATTTTCTGGTAAATTAACCTTGCTGAAGAAGGTCATGATGGTATCATGTGTTTTTGCAGAGACTTTCACAGATAAAATATCTTAAGTTGAAGGACTGTTATTTGTTTGAAACGGTGCCTTTGAAATCTTTGTAAGCAATTTCACAAGGCCTTTGTCAGCAAAACCTTATGTATAGTAGTAGTAAACTTCTCTCTTAAAAAAGTGGTAACAAATGCTACACTTTTTTTTTTTTCCATGAATGTCTTTTATTTAGTTATTTTCCATGCATTTCCAAGTAAAATGGACCTAAAGCAAGAAGAAAAATTAATGAAATGCCATTTCTGATTTTAATAGCAGAGGTGCCACGACATAGGTTGAACTTTTCCCTAGCATGTGCGACATTATTTTTTTTTTTTTAAGATGTTATTGCTGTGTGTTCAAGTTGAAAAGACGAGTAATGGTTCTATTCATAGGGAAATGCCACAACAGTTTTGTCAATACTTTTAATAACTACAAGATGTGAGAGAGGACCCCTTCTCCTTCCAAGTACCCCTCACCAACTGGATGTTTCTGCAGGCATTTCTAATCAAAGCCAGGTCATTTTGATGCCTTTTTCCTGAAAGATCTGTTTCTACTGTAGTGTAGCCTCGCCAAAGTCTGGATAGCATCATCCAGCCCATTTTGCTTTTCTCTAGAGCTGCTCCCTCAGCTATTTTGTCAAGCCAGGCAAATGGTGGCACTTCTAGGTGCAGAGAGGCATCGGGAAAGCCTCCTGTGGCTTCTGCAGGCTTTGTCAGCTGCAGAAGTGTACCTTAAGGTAGTTCAGATTCCCCATCATCTGCCTACACCAGAGCACTAGTGTCCTTCATTTCTGGTTTGCTTCTCTTAAGATGATGTGGGCGACCTTTTTCATGCAGCTTTAATATCTTTCTTCAATGGACTTAAACTGTCATGTTGATTATTTTGGTATCTTCATCCAGCTTTGCACAATTATAGTTTAGCTGATGTTGTTTTGTAGGTATGGCTGAGCTATTCCCTCTTTAAGATAACAGAAACAACAGTTTTTTGTTGTTCCTGCCAAACAAATCTGTTCAGAACTCTTGTATATCCTGTATGACATCCTCATTGCTGAAGAAATACAACTGTTCATTATAGCTCTTATCCTTTAATCTCATTGAATTATTGAGGCTACCTATTTAATGGAAGGGCTCCTTTTATTATTAAGAACTTCTTGTCTGAGCCCTGAAGGGGAGAACTTGTGGGCTAGTTTTCATCCTTCAGGTGCATGCAAGCATTATAGGGAGGCATATCTAGTGCTACTTAAAATCAAAGGTAATTAATGTTTATTTGTTTTATCAGTAATGTTTATGTGGTTGCATTGCTGTTGCAGGTACCAGAATTGGGCAGAAGGCAAGAACGTGTTAGCAATGCCATTAGTTTTTCAGTTCCTGCGGTTGTGTATTACAGCAAAAATGTCTTTTATATAAATCCTGTGGTTGCACCTTTGTACTACTGACCTCCTCTGATCTGTACAAGTGCAGGTCATTGCTGTATCGTGTTACTCTTGCTGCATGGCATCTCTTTTCCTGCCCATTAGAAAGTATGTCAGTGCTTATGTCCCGTGCTTATTAAATGATAGATGACCATTAAGACGTATTAGCTGCATAAATAATGGGCTTGTAGATTATTCCATAATTATTCTTGTGACAAATTTGTTATATCACTTTGAACTGAAGGACTGTGGAGTATTTCTTATGCTTATGACGCATGTATTCGAGTTTCTTGGAGCAAGGCTTTGTGATCTTTCTAGTACAGGTGAAGTAACTCATTCTTTCCTTGTGTCCTAGTTTAGACTTGGATGTCTGAAGCTACATAAAGTTTCGAGCCCGGCAGATGTGGTTAAGGAGCTGATCGGTTACTGTCTGGACTGCCTCGGAAGACTGCAGGCAAAAAATGAGCATCTGCAAAAAGAAAATGAAAGGCTTTTCAGCAACTGGAGTGATGCGGAGAAGCGGTAAGTTTAAAAATGCATTCAGAGATGATACTTAAGACTGTCAGTGCGGATTTTACTGGTGAGCATTTTTGAAGTCGTACATGGAAAGGAGGACACATCTTTCTTCTCTTGACAAGTGTTTTGAGCCCAGTTATCTACAGCCCAGGTAGCTGTGGTTCTCCTTCCTATGTCAAAGATACAACTGGTATTAGAAACTTTGCAATTAAAACTGGCTTTAGATTTAGGAAGTAGAAAAAAAAATTACCTCTTTTCTGTAGAATCATCTCCACTTTCTTCAGGGGAAGCCTTTTTCTTTCCATTATTTGCTATAATTCTTAGGACTAGCAGTTTAGATTATTTACATTTATGAGTGGGAAATAAGTTGCCGTTGCTTTAATCTGTTTGCCTTGTCAAAGCAGCCAGTATTGGAAAACCAATGTGTTATTACAGGAAGAAGTACCATTATTTTTGAGAGACTTTTATAATTGCCATTGCATTTATGATCTGAATTGTCTGCCGTTGCACTCTATAGTAAAACGATGTACGTTTCTTTCAGTTAGCATAAAACACTTAGTACATACAAGTCAAGAGATCCATCTTGGTTTTCTCTAGCTTTATCTGAAAAAAAACATGCTTAGGAAGATTGATGAAAGAATGTAGCTAACTGGGGTTAATTTACCTTGAAAAAGAGAGCTAACTTCTGGGAGGAGTTAGTTTTGTTTCCCTCTCATTAAAATGAGTAACAGTTTCTCCTGACAATCTCCCTGACAAGCATATGGCCTTCCTAAGTAGTGTTTTACTGCTTAACAGTTTATTGAACAATAGTGTATTGTATAACCAGTATGCTGCACTGCATTACACGCTAACGTGTAATAGGCATTAGTGCTTGTATCAATTTCCATGGTGGTGTGGCACTTTTTAAAGAGTAACCCCAAAGGAAAAAAAAAAAAATAATCACAGTTGCCTGACAGCCTTTGCTCTCGAAAGCAGTGTACCCAAGCTTCGAAAGCTGGTGGTTTTCTTTAGTGTGTTTATATTTTGAATAGCTGAAACATTATTTTTCAAAATGAATACTGAAAAGGCATATGGACACCAAACTTTGGCCATGTCTGCTAAATGGAGAATAAAAATAATTTTTGTCCAAACAGTGCTGGGGTTTTGGTTTGTTTGTTTGTTCTAATTCTTTGTGCCACAGCCTAGTCTACCCTTCTCTCCCTGCTTCTTTGGCTCCAAAGGCTGGACCTAGTGTTGTGAGTTTCTTGGAGCTGAACAAAAACTTTGCCTGTCTTTTTTCAGTAGACAGGATTTCAGGCTTCACATTCTGTATCACTCATGGTGTTGAGTGGTAAAACATGAAATATAAAGCATGTGATGTGGAGAATTGTGCTTCCTCTTCGCCTGGAGCTAAGGCACATCAGCTCCAGTGTTTCAGCCCTGCCGTTCCCTTTGCTTAAAGTATCTCTCTTCAGGACCTCATTAGAATTAAAACATAGCGTGCGGGCTTCCAAGAACTGTTTTTGTTCAGGTTAAGCATGGGGCACTGGATGGAATAATTCAATCATCCCATTTCCCTTTCCCTACTCTAATTTTCTCTACAGTCATAAAGGATTTGTGAGCTCAGCTCAGCATCTTTGCCCTGTAGCTCTTCAGGGTCTCTTGAGGTATAAACTTGTTCTTTCCATTCAGTCTGTAAAATGGCAAGCAACTTCATTCACGAGGCTAAATCTGCCTAGTGAGCAATCTGTGGGCTGAATACCAGCCCCACTCTGCTGCTGGCAATTGCCTCAATGTACATGAGATGTAAACAGCTTGCTGCTCTCAGCCCTGTGCCAGATACAGAAATAGCTCCTGCCACTTCCCTCTGCAGCTCAGGTTCATGTAAAGGTAAAGGGCACGAGCTGGCCAAAAATCCTTTTGAAGAGGAATCCACTGCATCACCAAATTGTTTAATTGCTTATGTACTCTAGTCTAAGATGTGCAGGTCTGAGGAGTTGAGAGTGTTTCTTGTAGAAGCTGTAACTCCCTTAGAATTTTCATCATCTTGCTTAAGGCGATGACCTAAGTGTAGAATTTTACCTGGCTGAACATTTCCCTGCTTTTAGGAAATGACCCCTGCATAGGTGATGTCGGTATGAGAGTTGTTGGCTAGCCAGACTCTTCAGCGTTTGATCTAAAAGCATAAAGCAAAAATTACTAAGACACCATCTGGCAAGATCTAGATAGAGAGGCTATGGGAATTTTCAAAAGGACTATTTGAAAATGCTGCAGGCAGGTGCCTGGGGGCGAGTGTGTGTGCACACCTCAAGGATGGATGAGTTAAAATATCAGAGCAGGACAGCTACAGTTTTTATTTCATATAGGTAATTAAGACAGTAAATGTAACAATCTGTAGCAAAATAATTCCTTTGCCAATAAAATACAAGTTAAATTCCTGATTTGGGTATGGTATGTATTTTATATCAAACATCTAAAATTAGTGTACACAAGCCAAAAATCAAAATACCTGCTAATTGATGTTGTGGTCAACTATAGTGACAGAATATTTAAATCAAAACCAGCTTATTAAAATGCAAGTTAGTTTGGTGCTTGAAACTGACTCTTCAGCATTAGCTCATCAAGATTCCATGCCGTTGGCACTGTTAGGGGAAGGGTGAATCTGAAATGTAATAGAGCAGTGCCTTAAGACCAGTAGTTGTTTTAGAGCACTGAGGACAAGGATAAACAGCAGAGATCTTGAATGTTTTCTTTCTAATATTGGAGTGTGGGAAGTGTATAAAGGCCCCTAATTTACATAGTTCACATTAACCTCTGTGAAGCATGTATGATTGCTCTGTTTTTAAGCA
Source organism: Falco rusticolus (assembly GCF_015220075.1). NCBI lineage: Eukaryota > Metazoa > Chordata > Aves > Falconiformes > Falconidae > Falco > Falco rusticolus. The sequence goes on from NC_051210.1 coordinate 2,108,630, forward strand.
GCACTTAAGAAATGGACAGTTATCTTATTTTCTCAATTACTAATCATAACCGTTTCTAATACTAGCTGCTTTCAGTAGGTTGTGCAAGCTTTTTGATGGCTATCAAATTGGGTGTCAGGCACATCAAAAGCATTGCACTTACATAACGGAGAGGTCCAAAAATATGGAAACTGGAAAGCATGTGCAGATGAGACTTGCGCTACTCTAGCCCTCACTTACTTTATTTTCATTGTACTTGAAAGTTGTCTTTTTGATGAGCAGCCTCTGTTTGGCCTGTAGTGAGACAAATTGCAGACAGGTGCAAGCATGTGCTGAATTGAAATTGAAGTTTGTATTGGTAACTGATGAGGTATTGGAATGAAACCCAGCCAGCTTTGCTTAGTGGTCACGTAATTCAGGTAATGTATGCTGGGTGAATCCTAAAGGATACACAGAGTTACAGCCAGAGCTACCCCCCCACACACGTACAGTCTGCATAATTAATACATCCCTGTTCCCAAGCAGCAGAGGACTATTGCTTTTTACTATTCCATTTTTAAGTATCATCATACGCCATACAATAGTATATTTTTAAAGACTCCTAATTTGTAAATATAGCATTAATGTCATACTATTTTACACTGATTGAATGTTACTCCAAATTAACGTTGTATCTATGTGTGGAGAATGGAATTTATATATGGATTACTTTAAAGAGGAAAAAAAATCACAGGAAGTGTTCACATAAATGGAAACAATCATGTAAGATGAACTGATGGTATACTACTAATTGATTTTTCCTACAGGGAATAGTTAATACTCTGATCTATGTATATGGTCCGTTTGTTTATTTTGAGACACTAATATTTTCCTCCAGAGGCGGAAGAAATTGGCTAGTCTTGCAATAGGTTCCTATACTGTGCTTCTCACAGCACCAGCTTTACTTCACGGAGAGTTTACAGTTATGTGGTTTTCCATCAGTAGGTGTCTTTGCAGGATCCGAGGGCCTCACCGAAGTTACCTTATACGACACCTTTCTGGCTGAGTCAGCAGAGTGTCTCCGTGTAACTATTTAAACCAACCATAAACCAGTCCACTGGCAAAACAGAGGCACAGTGGTTAGCACTTCCTTTAGCTGGTATTGTTTTGTGTGTGGGAGAGGAGACTTTAGGATTTGGTAAGGGTTACCATATTTTACACAAAATCCTTGTTTTTCCATTTTTATGTATACTGACATACTTAGTTACAAGCATGTTCAGGCACCTCAGGACCCTGTATTAGGGTTTATGATTCTTTGTGAATTGTTTGTTTGTTTCCCACTAAACAGTTAACTTCCCTTTTGTAGGTGGAAAGTCTCCTGGTAGTTGATTAGTACATATGATCTTTCATTTAGGAATTATTGAAACGATCTATATGGAAATGATGTTCTGCTATTTGCATTTAAATTAGATGAATTATTTATCAACTATCAAGCATATCCCTAAAGCATTGCACAGTAGACTTAATACTTCATGAGATTATTTTCTGTTGTGTTTCTTCTTACCTCACATATAGTTTTGATCTATGGACAAATTAATTAGTATTTATATAGGAAGTCTGTTGAAATTTCTTACCTTTATAAATTAATATTTTTTAAATCTGCTGTATGTTTGGGTTTAATAACAAAGGAAGCCTTCTAAACATTTTTACAACCTTGCACAGGTTGGTGAAAAGAATGTTTATGAGTTATGACTCTCTGCTGTAATAATGGAGTTACCATGGTCAATGAGATTATCAGGATGTTTATTTGTTTATGAACGCAGCTACTGAAACATTTGTGATTCAACCTCAGGACTAAGAAGTTATGAAATACAAGAAGCAAATACAGGATTGCATTTGCTATAAGTAATCTCATTTATTGTGCTCATGTTTGCTTATATTCTTGTTTTGGTTTGCTTATGAGACGGTATACATCCATGTTCTTAATTTTATATTTCCATCGTGCTTACTTGTATTGACGTTGACCTACCTACGGGTGCACGTTAAACCTTTAAAAACCTGAAGAATATTTTACTCCGAAGATTAATAAGGAACTTTGAAAACATTTTTAAATACATTGTTTAGTGTTAGTCCTTGGCCAAGTCATTGTGACCGGTTTGGGGGGGGGGGGGGGGGAGGAGTCTCTGTAAAGGTGGCTGCAAGATCTCGGCTCTGCATCTGTGTAATTCGAAATGGAGTCTGCAGCACTGTGGTTGTTAGCAGTGAATTTGTCTGAATGCCCGTAAGGGGGGGATTACAGTCGCCATCAGATGTTGCTGCAGTGTCCTGTTGAAATTTGCCAGGAACTGGTTTCTGTACCTTGCCAGTTCACCAGAACAATACCTGCAAGGCTGTTGATGGGAAATGGTCGGGCAGAGGTCTGCCAGGGGGAGTAAAGTATTTGGGGATCACCAGTTATCTATTTCTTGTCTCTTTTTTTTCTTCTTTCTTTTTTTTCTTCTCCCCCCACCCCGATCAAATATATTTCAAGTTATAGTGTGTGGTCCAGATTTGGGACCTGTCAAGCTTAATCATATCTCTTCGTAATCTCATTATGTGTATCCTGTTAAAATATGCTCACTGTGATGAATTCAGCATTGGAACTAGAGAATATTTGCCTATTTAAATTTTTGTTGTCTCAGATGCATGTGTGCAAAAACCTATCAAAAAAGCATGAAGAGAAAATTTTCCCCTTTGGAATGTTCCCTTTTTGGTAGCAAAGATCATTTTACTTTTCTATGGGGGGGGGGGGGGGGGGGGGGGAAAGGCTTCTTCTGTCCTTTTTCAGGCACAAGATGCTGGACTAGTCATGCATGGTTTGATATGGGGATTCCTGTAATAGGAAGGCTGGCCTCACTATAGAATTTTCTTCCAGGAAACACAGAATTTTAAAAAGAAGTAGTGTAACAGTTGATTTTACATTGTAGGCTGGAAAAATGCGTGGAAGCTAAAGAAGAACTAGAGGCAGATCTTTATAACCGGTTTGTTTTGGTGCTGAATGAAAAGAAGGCAAAGATAAGAAACTTACAGAGTTTGTTGAATGAAGCTGAAGAATCTGCTGCAGATGCCAAATGTACAAGGTATTTCTTAAGTTTCCTGAGTTTCCATCATGTCTGGTGCTTGGTTTAGTTTAGTTTCCATTTCTTTGGCTCTAACATGAGTGACAGTTCTTCCTGGCTTAAGTGCTCGGTTATCCAAGACAATACTATTAGTCATGAAAGCAGAGGATTCTTTGTGGTATCACTGCAAGTAGCAGCGTATTGCTCTGGATGTTGTTGCCAAGAACTAAATATTCAGTGAATCTGTCCTTTTTTCTATTAGATTGCAGTTGATTTTTCCAGTCAGTGTATGCCCCTGCCGTTTGCATAGGTAGTATTTTCATATGCATTCTCACTGAATTATTTCATTCATTTTATGCTTTGGGAAACAAAAATATCTAAATCTAAACATTTTAATATTTTTTTTAATTTCAAAAATGTCCAAAAAAGATGAATCATTCTAATGCTACAACACACTTAAATTTGTTTGCTGTTTTCATTCTGCTTTTTCATCATATTTTTAATTGTCTGCCCTTGTATATGAATATACTAGGGTATTCACCAAGGGGACACTATGCTGATGTGTATCAGCTTGCATTGCGTAATAATTAAAAATTTTTTGCAGGAATAATAGATGGCAAATATGTGGTGTGTGTTGTGTTTTTTTTTTCTCCTTCCCCCCCCCCTTCCCCTCACACACCTCCAGGGATAGTGTAGCTACCACCACTCAGATGGCTACAGGGAGAGAAAATGACTATGATGGCAGTACTGATGAGGAAGGTGAAAATTCAACAGGGGCCTCATTACCTTCAGGTAAGACAGAATGTATTGTCTTTGGGGAATATCACGGACAGGCCAATCACTTTATGTGAATAAACCTTAATGAAGACAAAATACTACCTGACAAATTGCTCTGTGACAAGCCAACTTGCAAGCCTTAAAAATATCTCTCTTGAAGCAGAGTATAATACCGACATTTTCAAATTAGAGAGAGGAAGTTTAAAAGCATGTTGTACAAGTGAAGGTACTGTCATTTCTTCCAAAATGACAAATTACGTACTTTGCAGAACTAATGACAGTCTAACGGTATCTGAACCATCAACAATTCCATTTTAAATTCTAGGAATCATGATGTGTATTCAGTGATTGCTAAAATGTAAAATGTAGATTCTGACAGTTTCAATAGCATTTTAAAAGGGGAAAGAGAGGAGGTTTAACAGCTATAAAAAGCGCTGTGTGCATAAATGGAATAAAAATGTATTTATAGCAGAATTAATTTAATTCGTAAGTGAATTTTTGGCCTCACAAAGATGCTTATGAAACTTAATTTGTCTGATTTTTCCAGGACTAGAGGCTTGTAGAGTCTATGGGATGCAGCAACTGCCCATTCTAAATACAAGATATTTAACAGTGAATCATAAAATTTTGGCATATTTTGCCAAACTAGTAGGAATATGCAGGAAAAATGCTATCAAAGTTTTAGAACTGCCTTGATACTTGTCATATAGTTTTACATAGAGAAGAAGACTTCCCTTCAGGTCTGCACGGTTTGCTATGGGTTCTCTCACTGGAGCTTTCTGTTTCCACCGTAGGTAAAAGTATCCAAAACAACAACTTGTCACAACAGTTTACTGTGCGTACTGAGAACCAGGAGTGTTCAAGACCCTGACACCAGTGCTATTCAGCTTTATATTTCATATGACCCTGTTTTATATGAGGAAGTCCTCAACATATAAAGTAGGCAGATCTTCAGGCAAATGGAGAAAGTTGCAGTCGTGGGAAAAAATCACTTAATATTGTAATGTGCTCTTCAGAAGTCTTTGCTTTCAAGTGGTATTTAGTCAGTTCAGATAACGTGGGGAGAAATACATGTAGTGAAAAGGCAAGGAGAAATGGAAGGTGTTGATCCTTTTGTTAGATTCAGTAGGACTTAACTAGCTCAGTGAGAGTTTTGAAATAGAAATGTATTTAGAAATGAAAACAAACCCCCGCTGCTCCACTTGGGCAATCATGAGGAACTGGACTGATCAATGTTATAGGAAAAAATACTAACTGCATTTTTGAGTGGTTAAAAAAAAAAAAAGTGCTTTCTGTTGCTTTTGAGGGATGTAGTACTCAGGATTTTGATCAGGACTAGAGAGTTTTTTCAACTTCAAAATCTGTAAATAATATGAAGGCTATAAGCTTAATCCTTTGGGTAACACTCAAGTTTTTCAGGGTAATGGCATTCTTGAACCTGCACAGTAATTATCACTTAGGTCAGTTGATACTCCTCCTGTGTACACAGCTTTGTCTTCCATGCACAATCGAAAAGCACAGACAGGAGCTGAATATCTTAAGTGTGGTCAAGGATTTTTATGTGCAAAAAGATGTCTGAGGCAGTCTGTGTCTCTATGAAGACAATAGTGACTCACGGGTGAGTGGCATGAGCATATTTAAGCTTATAGCTACTTCAAACATCAAGGACTGTAAGGCATAAAAGATGGTACAAATAACGTTTGGATTTTTAGTCCAGCATTACATTTCTTTTCCTTTTGGATTTGGAATGTCATTGTGTGGGTTTTAGGAGTCAATGAGAATTAGAAGATCTTTGAGAATGTTTTCATAGATACTGGTGAAAAACACAGGAGAGATACTTTGAAGGAAAGTGAAGGCAGGTGTGTATATGCCAGATACACACATTAAGTGTGCTTTTGTATAGGTGCAGGTCCAAAATTTAAAAAAGCAGGAAGCTGATGCTGGTTGTCGTAAATGAAAAGTAGGAACTGTGGGAGATGGCTGAAGAAAGCCACAGGATACAAAGGCAGAGAATCTCAAGCCAGGAGGTAGAAGGTCAAGGACCAGTCTTCAGCTCAGCTGAGAACACATACATGGCTGTTACTGGCCTCATTAGTGCAATGATAAAAATTCACCAGTAATTGACAAAGCAGCTGTGTTCAGTAAGTGCTTTTGGTTAGTGTTTAGAGGGGAAAACTAGGTGTAGTTCTGTTTTAGCAACCGAGGGGGCATGAAACAGCAGCTGTGAAATCTAGACATTTTCAAGTTAGCCAGCTGGGAAATGTTGAACTGCAGAGTTTAAAAAGCTGGCTGAGGACTTGTCTTAACCACCAATAATTGTTTTTCTTCTAGAATTTTTGGGGCACTGAGGGCATTCCAGGGGATCAGGAAAAAAGCTGCTAATATTTACCAAAAGAAAATGAAATGGCACATTCAGTTATGGGAGTATCAGTCTAGGGTTGATTTGAGGCAAATACTGGAACAAGACCCGATAAAGAAAAATATTAAGAAAAAGAGTAAAAATGGTTAATTACAATCTTTGTGAAGTTACATAAACTGGAGCTTGAAAACTAGGTACTCCTGTCTTCTGTGATGAGATCACCAGCTGGCTGATGAAGGTAAAATTAGCAAAGTAATAGACTGACTTCCATAAATCCATGATATCATGCTGCACCACATTTTATTCAAGAAATTAGAATATGGAAATTAACGTAACACGTGATAAATATATTCTTAAGTGAGGTAATATGTCTATCTCAAAATATAAATGGGAAGTTATAATTCATATCTGTGGAGTGTGAAATTGAAGATAGTTTATATAAACCAATTTGCATTTTGTGATACAACAACTATAAACAAAACATACGCATTCTAATAGTGTAATGCCATGATTCCTGGTCATTTGACAGCTATGCTTCACTTGAGAAAACCAAAAGTGGCTCAAGCTTTGCTTTCTCTAGCTCATTCTGCCACATAAAGCTGGGTACCTCCATGGATTGCCATCCTCTTCCCCATGTGGACCCGTCTAGCAAAGCCACAAGCTACTTGCACAACGTTTGTGCTCTGCTCCGTACGGCACCTGTTTTGGGAGTGTACCACTGTCCTGCCTGGCCTTGCAGGAATCAGCTTGGGCTCAGCCACATTAGTTCAGTTAGTCTCTGCCTGACCTCTCATCAGTTTGTAACCTCCAAGTTCTACCCGCCTCATGTGATGGGGAACCACTGATCGAGGGTAAGGCTACTTTGGGTATTAAAGAACATATAGACCATTATCTGAAGAAACAATGATTTTAAATATTAAAAAAAAAAACAAGGCCACAACAAAACAAAACAAAACCAAAAAAAAAATCAAAGATGACATTGAGTTTGGAAATAAGCAGACTTGCAAAGTTATGACAGAAGGGACTGTGTGATTTTGAGTCAAGATAAGATTTGGCTCCTTGATGCAGTGCTGTGTCAAGTTTGGACATCCAGATTTAAGAAAAAGGTAAATGTTAGCAAGCTGGGGAGAATAATGTTGTGTTAACAGTGGATGGATTAGCAAAGGATTTAAATGAAATGCTGAGAAGGACCTTAAACAATCATTGTTTTCATGGTCTAAAAGAAACTACATTGTAAACAATGTCATTGTAGATGGCCCTTCCATCCAGCAGGTACAGGTGTTTAATGAACTTGAATAACAGTAACCTAACATTAGACAAAGACAAAAAGTGGGACGTTATTCCTGGTAGCATAATTAACTGTTGCAGTATTTTAGACCAAGTTATGATGGGTGCTGTCCATCACTGCCAGCACTGAAATCACAGTGGCATGCTCGTAATAAAAAGACAAGATCCTGTTCATAAAAGTGTGAACTTCAAAGAAGTACACAGCCTGTGTTGTGTGGGGCACTGCAAACAGCTGTTACTATGACAGCTTTTCCTCTATAACAGCACATGAATTGCAGAATTTCTTGTGTCTTCTACAAAAATGAGTTTACTCCTATATGAATACCCAGCATGGCTATCAGGTAGGTATTCAGCCTCTGCAGTCAGTTACATTTATTTGTTCAGCTTCAGATAAATTTTGTGTAGAGGCCTTTTCCCTATAATGGCAGCTAAAAAGTAACCTAAATGTTTACCTAAAAATGTAGTGTTTTGGCACTTCCAGTACCATTTGTACATATGATTTATGGTTTGGTTTTTGACAGCAGTTTCTACTTCATAGCTTTAAGCCAAAATCATCTGAAACATGGTAGGTGTTGTCTCTAATTACATGATGATGTAGTTAATGCTTTGATTGTAAAAGAACAAATTAAAATTGAATTACTAGGTATTTTAGCATAAAGCACTCAGGAAAACAACTGATGTATGTGAGAAGTACAGCTTTTAGGAACAGTACAACTTGGATGAATAATACTCTGTGTATTTGTGTACAACAGCTTTGCCCATCATGCCATTGGTACGTATGTATTAGTATGTTTTTGACATATTGGTTAGGATTATGATGTGAGAATGAAAGAGGCACGTGATTCCTGCCTTCACTGCGGTTTAAAAAATTCTTAAACAGCAGCTATATATGATGTGCCAGGTCCTTGTGAATGCTGGGATGCTCTTTGAGAGAGTTTCTGCCCTGGAAGGGGGGCAGGAAGGAAGTCCTACTCTTCAGCAGTTCTTCATGAATGGGGGAGGTATGAATGTTTCTTGGAAGCAGGGGGAGGTTGTTTTGCTTTGTTTTGTTATTTGTTTTACTCCAGGGTTGTTAAGGCTCTAGTTGAGGCACCAAAACCAGATACAGTTGTTGCTTTCACTGCTGCGACTTCAACAAAATTCCAGCAACTTTGCAGGCGCCTCACACTTGAGATTGCTGATGTTCTGCCTTGTTGTTTCACTCCTCCGTCACACATTGCATCTAGTCTTTCACCTTCAACTCTTTCATCAAATGTCTGGTATTTTGTTTAGCTTGCTAGTGTCTAGCATTTTTAGGTCATCACTTTTGCTTGGGACTGTGAGGTCCTGTGGCAGTAGAGAGAATGATACACACACACACAGGTGAGAAACATCTGGAGCAGGCTTAGAAAGGTTGCAGAGTTGTAGATTTGAATAAGACTGTGGTTCTTGTCACGTTCTGTTGCCAACAGGACCTGTGGTGGGTTTTGTTGTGTGTGGGTTTTCTTTTTTAATACAGAATATATTAATATTTATTAAGATTAGCATGATATTTTAAAAAATACAGACTGGCAATTTCCAGCCTTTTCTTTTTTTTTTTTTTTAAACCAAAAGGTTGGAATTTGCCAATTCGTATTTCTCTTAGCCCGCAAGAGTGACTTGGTGACTCAGTGTGATGCCACCACAGTGATGCAAGATGCTTGTCATTTTAGAATGCAGAAAGACTTTTGCTGATTAAGGACAATCCAGAACACAACCCAGCTGTTGCTGATTCCTCTTTTCTTCTGCTCAGTGCTAAATGTTACTCTTATTATTTACTCTAGCTATTGAGTCCTGTCTCCTAGGTGACCTCAAATGACAGTAAGGTTATCAGGCTAGGAAAACATCATTTGATGTCATGATTAGCAATCATGTTTTTGTCACACAAATGAAAACCTTTTATTAACTGAAAATACTTTAGTGGTCCATATGTCAGGAAGCTTTTAAAACAGGAATAGGGATTGGGTAAACGTCCACCCTTTCTGCTTGCTTCCCAGGAGCTTGAAAGGGTAGGTGAAAGGTAATAGTTTCCCTCTTCACAGTGTTTGGAAGATGGCCAGAGAAGAGAATGTTACTTCTTTTCCCACGTATACGACAAAACTCTAGGGAAAGATGTTATGCACTGAGATTTGTAATAGATACGAAGGATAATGTAGCAGGCAGGAGATAAGCAATGGACTAAATTATTTTACAAATTTTTATTGTTATTTTCAGTAAATATGCTATTATATGTGGTTACATGTAGGCAGAACAAGGCTACTGGGCACCAATTTAAAGTCAGCTTGCTTTGTCTCTGCTTTATGAAATCCTTAGTCATATTTCACTTTGAAATTGGTAGAAGTTACTGCTCCTTAGGGTAAGGAAGGGTCTCACAATGTGGCCTTTTGGATTAAATGAAATCTTATGTTCTGTGTTTCTTGCCATATGGATGGAAATATTCCATATTAAGTGAATCCTCAGACTTTCAGTACGCGTACTTTTCTACATATTTTATGATGAGGACTGGTTCAAAATTGGTTCTAATAAACTCGCTATAATGCTCAGAATAAATAAGAGCAAGCACCTTGCCATTTTCCACTGTTTTACTATGCAAATGCTCTCAACCCCTTCATTCAGGTTCCTGCCTCAGGGATTGCATGTTGTGCCTTCAGGGGGCTATAGCCCTTTAAATTTAATTAGCTGTCTTGTGTAGTCCAAACCACTGATGCTGCTGGTTAATAAGCTTTGATCAAAGTTTTTTTTAAAAAAAAAAAAAATGCCTGTTATAACAGCACCCAACTGTGCTGTGCAGTTAAAGTTCCATCTGTGAAGGCTTCTATTTTAAAGCCTATTTTAAGGAGTTTCAGAACTTGACCATTTTAATTGACCTCAAGCTTAAATTATTACTTTATTTTGTTGTCAAGCTATAGTTGGAAGTGATTCATCCCAAGGAATAATCTCATTTCCCTTTCCCTTAAAGCTGCAGATACTTTTTTTTTTTCTTAAACCTGATACTGATCCTCACCACCCCTCTCCGATAGTTTTATGCCTGTAAAGCATTTGCAGTTGCCAAACTGCTTTCCCTCTGTCTTACACTAGGTGCCACGGTCAAAATGCATTTACAGTAGAAATATCAATATGTTTCATATCCCTTTAAAAATCCTGTTGTGAATATTATACTGAGGGATTCATAAGGTATTGCTTTAAAATATTACTATGAAAATTACCAAAACTGCTTATACCTCTGCGTGCATCTTCTTATTGTGCATGCTTCAGTATTTAAAGTGATGTAGCTGAATGTGGTTGCCCTTAAATGAGTCAATATTTATTCAGTGAAGTGATACAATGTGATATAATCTTAATGGATTTATGCTTTGGTTAGACGGTTGCCGATTATAAAGTTTGGTGATTGACCAAAAAAGTAAGAGCACCTAATGACCACACTGCAGGTTAGGTGCAGCAGCACTGACTAATATAAAATTTAAAAATACTTGTTTATGTATTAGTCACATATTACTAAATGTTACATAAGAAGGAGCTTGATCAGCTGTAAAACCTTTTGAAGTGCAATTAAAGCCTTACTTAAATCATCAAATTAACTGTCGTTATCAGATTTAAGTCAAATAGTAAGACTCTGATTTTAGAATTGTTTCTAGTCCAACCTGGAAATTCCAAGCTTAAGACACGTTCCTCTACTTAAAAACAAAGCTAGTTTAAACTAGCAATGTACTTTTCGAACAGAGGTGGAATTTTTTAATATTTTTTCCTGTGGGTTCAATATATCCATGTAAAGAGGAACAAATAACATCAAGTTCCTGTCATTAAAAAAAAAAAAAGTCAAAATCAAATCCATTAATGAAGCAGTACCTTTATAAATTGTGTCTTCTTCCATGACTAAACAGGTTTTCTCCCAAAGGAAGCAAACTGTCTGTGTGTGTGTACCTGGCTCGCTGGCATTTTAACGCTCCCTCTACTCCTCTTCAAAATGTCTTGTGCTTTGCTACGGCTTGAGAGCCTGAAAGTATTAAGCAGCATTAGGCAGAGATAACAAATCCTTATTGTATTTGTGTAGAGTACCAGCATGTTCCTATGGGGCACATAAAGGAAATGCAGACCCTCCTTCTGTTCTTGCTCGTATTTCACACCAATTTGACGTGTACCCAACAGGCTGTAATTAGAGCAGAGTGGGACATAAATTCCGTGAGTCAAGGCACTTTTGCACTGAGCATGCACATTCTGATACTTGTTTCCTTTGCAAAGTCCTGTAGCTTGACCATCTACGAGACAACACTAATTCGGTGGGACCCTTTCTTTGTTTTCTCTTCTTCATGAACTGCAGAAGACCTATTTCAACACCTGTTAGTTGAGAATGTAATTAATCAGTGGTGAAACTGTAACATTAGTGGTCGTGGGGCAGTGCTGTGAATAGCCCTGCTCTGTTTCATCCTCTTTCGATAAACAGTTAAACAACAACTGCTTACCAGGTAAATAGGAAACTTCTGCCAGTCATATATAACTTACCTGGGGTGATCCCCGTGCTAATACTTTGTTTGTTCGTGTGCTTTTAATTCACAGACTCTGTATGTATTTGTTTAGTATCCAGCGTAATGGTCCTTTGGGGATCTGGTGTAATTAAAAGAACTAGCAATAATTATTATACCAAAATATGCTTCCATACATGTGTTATGGACTACAGAAATTACCTCCCTGTGTGTTCGTCTATGCGAACCTGCCACTGAAGCCATGCTTTTACACGGTTTCATTATGATCTTCATGCCATAGGCCTTCTCTAAACAATTATTTTGAGTTGTAGGTCATAAATTGGTTTACCAGAAGGTACAATCAGAGGTTTACCTTTCCTGGGGGGTATTTTGAAAAGGTAAAACTGAGCCAGACTTTTTTTTTTTTTTTTCTGTAAAGGATGTTTTACTTTATCATGAGTGTTAGGGTTTAACTCATTATTATGAGTGTAAATAATAATCAGGTCTAATTTAATGGGAATTTTTTTTATTTTCTATTCAGTTCACACCATTTATTATGATAGTTTTCTTGTGCATGTTTACAAAGCTAGGTATTTGCTTTTGGTGTCTGGATGGTTTTATATAGACATGCAATTCAGAAAGGAAGAAAAGGCGTAGAAAACAGATATACTTCATGGTGTACTGAAAACAAATAAAACCATGCACATGCAAATAATGCCATGCATTTGTAATCATTTCCCTCTTGGAAATATGGATGTGCTTCAGAAGAGTTCATCTTGGGTTTAGCAGTGTCAGATCTTGGAGAAGTGTCCTTTCATCAAAGGGTAATATTGGTTCTTGAGAAAAATGGTTCCTGCAGGGGTACTGATAGCAAGTTTCTGTAATCATGAACATGAGGATAAAAGCCTTTATCTTCAGCTGTTGAATAGGCTGCATGTCAGTGGCAACCAGCAAAGCCCAGATACTGCAGATTCTTGCTAGACCAGAGTCCTGTGTTCTGTGAGCAGTGCATTCAAACTGCATTTTCTGGCATGACTTGAAGCCTGTGGCTGTTGCACATTTTATAACAGCTCTTCTCACTTGAAGATTAGTATTTTGTAGGTTGCCATCTTAAACTTCATGGCTCCTGTCTGATATTTTTAAATGGCTGGTAGTGACTCAAGTAATCAAAAGTTTCCGCTGCTGTTTACCCACACTGGGGTTTTTTGTTTGTTTCGGTTTGTTGGGTTTTTTTCACAGTAACAACCTTCCAGTTCTGTATTTTGAATGTTGGTTTCTCTCTGACAAAATGGTGGAAGGGCACATACTCTGGCCACCTGTGTAACATTCATTGTAATAATTATCTTAATTACTTCCCAACTGTAGTACATCTCATTCGAGCAAACAGCGTATCTTGAGTAAAAGCTGGGTTGCTGAAGATTGCACTATAACCTCTGGTTGTTTCCTTGATTTATTACTTTTCCAGGTTAAAGCATGCATCCTTGTTTTTAAATTGAAATTTTCTTTTGACTAAACATCATACTAAGAGTCTGATAGGTCTTTGCTAGATTTAAGAGTTGTTTTCCCTGTTTGGGTTTACTTTCTGTACCCTTTTTTTTTGGTTCTTTATACCCAGTGCACACTTGATTGGAAACACAGTTTACATCTAAAGAAAAGTCAAAATCTTCATACGATATGAAATAAGAATAGGAAAAGGTTACATTTTCTTTTAATCTTGTAAATAACCCTTGGTTAAGAAGAAGGAAATCCCTTTGCTTCATGAGCTAAAACTCATGAATGTAGTACTGTCCTAAACTTTTTTATGTTTGGGGTTTTGTGGGTTGTTGGGGTTTTTTTGTTTCTTTTTTACTTCTTCCCTCCTCCTCTTCTGCTTATCTTACTGAATATTTTTGTTATTTATGTCCATCTCAAGTAATAGGCGCTGTCACAAAATCACTTTCCTATTTGTACTTTAGCTTTTATTCTTAAAACAGCACATAGATCAATCTAAAAGTTATTGAGGGTGAGGTGATAAAATTGCATTAGAAAAAAGTTGCTCTAATTATTAGAAGCCCTAAATGACAGCTCTAGCTGATACACAGATTCCACAGAAATCATTTGGCATGATGCCATACTTCTTGCAAAACAGTTTCGTGTTGAGCATTGTACTGGAAAGTTTAGAATTTCCTTTTCATCTTTAGGATGAAAGGCTCTTCTCCAAGACCCTTTTCCTTAATTTGCATAATACTACATACATCGCATATACAAGTTTCATGTAGAATATTAGGCATCTGCAAAACTTAGAAGGGAAAAAAAAGTAACAATAGGCAAATGACATCTGTAGTTATTGCTCTGGTTTTGATAGTGCGTTTCACTATATTCCGCTTGGTTTTAAAGATTAACCTGAGATTGTTGATTTATGCTTTTATGTACAACAGGCCAAATTATCTCATAAAGCAGCTATCAGTTACAAAGCCTGTGTTCAAGGAGATCAAACGTTAAGTTACACACTCCGAAAGACAGCTTACTCACATGTGACCTTATGGAGGAAAGACATTTTCCAAACTGGAGCTGTCAGCAGTATCTTATTAGTTTTTTGACTTACTGTATAAATTAAGAGGAACAAAAGATATAATGCCAAATTCAAAGTATTGTAAACTCTGTCTTCTGCTTTTTTTTTTAATTGAGTGGAGACTAGAACCCAGCATGCCTGAAACAGAGAGAGGATGTATTTCCTTATGCTTACAAATGCCTCACTTGATTTACATGGTTCTTTATAGGGTTGATGTATTTTGCTTTGGTATGACACATACAACATGACAACTGTTGAACCTGATGAACTGACGTTTTACTTTTTACAGAGGGTTAGAGCTTTCCATATATATAGAAAGACGGGTGCAAAACCCATTCTCTAGTACTTCACAGTATATGGTCTAAAACAGGCTAATTTTGGATGTGGTTAGATTAAATCTCTTGTCTGAAAGCTGTGTGTTCAGAAAAAAACTGATGATATGGATCTGTGCATCCTGACTATGACTCCCCTGTCTTTGAAGCTAAAGATCTAACTTTCTTTAAAAAGGGTAGATTTACAGAAAAGCATGACCTGAGATGGATTAGGTTTTCTGCACTTTTCATCCCCAGTTCACCAGTCTTTACCTAGTGGACAGCTTTTTTCATATGCCTGTGAGGCAGCAGCTAGTAGTGTGGCCTTGATCACCTGGGACTGATCATCATACTGAAATCACTGGGCCATCACTTGTATTCTTCACAAATTTAAACCTAGTAATACATCTTGCCCAAGAAGGGGTAGCCCTGTACTCAACCTGCTATCCTTTTCTTCCCTTATAGCTTATAAAAATGTCATTCATAGCTCAATTATAAGTCATTACTGATTCTGTCAGCAGGTAAAAAGGTACACTATCGCTCTTTTCATGAGCTTGGTACATTGTTCTAGAAATTTGTGCATACATTTGGATATCTAAAGAGAAATGAAAACAGGTGCCCATTTTTAACTCTCTATTGTTAAGGAATGTGGATTAAAAGGACTTAGCTCTTTGTGTATATATTAATTGCGTCCAAAATGAGCAAAATTAAAATGAAAAAAGGTACATTAGTATACTTTCATATGTACTAGTATTCTGGAATCTATTAAGAGTACAATAAAAAATAAAAATCATCAGTTATTCCATAATAATATTTCTTAACCTCTCTTAACCAAATAACTGCCTCAATCATTTGAAAAACACAGACAAAACAAACTAGTCTGCAGTACTGGTGTCCATGGCAGAAAACCAGTTTATTCTGCCAGTTTCAATTGCCTCCCGCTTTACTGCCAGGGGATTCCTTTGTTTAGTTTGAGAGGAGAGTTTAATATTTTTACTAAACAAAAAATAAACTTTCCTAGCACAAAAGTGAATAAGCACCTTGTTGGCAACTGTGCCAGTAGCTAATAATCTCAAATTTCAAGAATGACCAAAGTAACTTCCATAATGTCATTAATTATTCTGTCAATAGCTTGGAACGTTATTGCATGCAACCAGGTCAAACAAGACCAAAAATCTCAAATCTCTTATGCTGAAACTTCTGTAGAGGAGGCTGTTGCGTCCGGGTTTGGCCATCTTCAGCAAACAGTATGGCCTGAGTGGGAGAACTGTAAATGTGAGCTGGGGAAGGGGAACTGAGTGGGGAAAACAACAGAATGCAGAAAATAGGGAGAGGCTAAACTTAATATAAAGCTGCATTTATGTGTTTTATGTTGTTTTATGTTTTATTATGCAGTGTTTTATGTTGTTGTGACTTTTCTTACTCAGATCTGAGGTCTGTAGACTACTAGAGAAAACTGCTGACACTACACAAATCCCTGTTACATATGCCTTTGACTGTAAAATACTGGTTTATATTCACCACCACCTTTTTGCAAATCAGAAGAACGTTTTGTCTAATTCTTATACTAGCCACTGCGTTTGTTTTCCTCATCCTCCTCTCACCATGCACTTTCTTTTTGCCTACAGTCTTTTAACACATTCATGGCAATAAATTAATTTTTGTCTTTGTAAGGAACCTGTTTGTTTCAAATGGAGAAATAAACTCAACCTGTAGGAGAACCCTTTCCAGCAGTGCTTGGGCTGCTAAGCTCAGCCCTGCTTCGGGAACTGAGACTTTGGATCTTCCAGGTCTGTTTACCTGGCTAAACTGTTGTCTCTGCTTATACAAGCTGTCCCTAGATTTCCATCTGCTGATCCTGCAGCTGTGTCCAATTCAATAAGGGAAAAGCAATGCTTGTTTGGGATCAGCCATACTGCGAGCTGTTGTCTCAGTCCGTAAAAAATAGCTCTTTAATCTATAGCCACGAGTTGAATTCTCACAAGGATACTCATTACTTAGGTTCCTGGGAGAGAAGGGTCAGGTCATGAGTGTCTGATTGCCAGCCATTTCCTTAAGACCTTTCCTGGGAAACATGTGGGGCAGGCAATCAGAAGGCTTTGGAGTGGGAGCTGAGAAACAGTATGTGAAACTAAGTGCTTAACCTGTTTGTAACCTCCGGGAGTTCTTGCATAAGGGTGATGTTGGCATTCTGGCTCTCTCTGTTGCGTAAAGTTATTTTAGTTTTGTACCTCCGTGTTGTGTGAATGCAACTTGTATGCTGAAGACTTTAAGGTAATTTAAAGGAATTCAAAAATTCAAATGGAAAAGAAAGCTGTCGTTTACTCACTAGTCAGTAGTTTACTTTGTTATACCTCAACAAATATTAACTTCTTTAGTTATGCATAAAACTTGGTCTGTTTGAGGAACAGTATCATTAACTAAATGGCTCACTAGTAACTCATCGCTCCTGCAGAAAGCATTGAAACATTTTACATGCAGTCTTTTAATTCAAACAGGAGTTTCAGAAATTTGATGGAGACGAAAGCTTCATTGCTTGTTCTTTTTTTGTTTAAGAGGTGAAGAGAGAAAGCACATTATAAAAACTTAGTCACTTCCCTGAAGTTGCCCCATGGCCAACGAGAGACATGGACGGAATATGTCTCGCAGCAAAAAGGAGATGATGTGGGACTCTCCTCTGAGAAGTCAGACACTGGCTTCTTGCATCATTGATCAGTGTATGCTAAGGGAATGTAAATGAAGCAGACAGTAAAATATATGCCTTTGTATTAGAAACAGCATACATGGCATTATATGACAGAGAATCTAACTGCTGGATTGTATGGATTAAGAAGGAGCATTCAAAGCCGAGAACCCCATAGGCAACGCTGGAAGAATTTCATAGAAATGCTGTTTTTTCCAAAGCAGTTACATGTTGTGAACCACTGGATATCCTTTAATTAAGATACTTGGTTCTTGCCTTCCAATGACTCCTGTTTTCTAAATGTGAAAGGTTTGCAGCATTTTTTTGTTGGGATGTCCAGAAACACTGTGTTGATATGGGAAATAAAAAACAGAAACAAATGTACAATATGAACAGGATACATGGTAATAAATAATTTTCTTAGCCAATTTGTTTTTAAAAAATCCTTCAAAATCCACAAAACAGAATTGTGTGTAGATCTCTAATGCCTGTAGTTTTTACCTAGCTGCTTTTCTTGGCATGTAATTGCAACACAGCTCAAAACAGCTCATTTATGTTTAGTCCTAGTGCTAAACAAAGTTTAGTAACAAGGACTTTTGTATGACCAAAATCACCTGCCTCTCTGTTTGCTGTGAAACATCACTTACATTAATTGCTTGGCATCAGCTCCCGCCTGTATCCAAAGACAAATCCTCATCCACAGCTTATTCAAACCTAAGTTCAAATTAGCATTAAGAGTATTCAGCTCGTTACTTGTTCCTTGGCAAGGGTCTGTCACTTACTCACAGTTTGCTTTAACTGAGACTGATTGTAGGCTGCCTGAATACTCAGTTCCCTGATTTCCTTACTTGACAACAGCAAAACTGAGTCACAATTCCCAGTGCTCACTTGTTTTAAAAGGTGTAGCAAGGTGTGCTTAAATCTCCCTACGAAACACTGCTGCTTGTTTGCGTGGCTGCTCCGTGAGAAATGAGCCTTTATGCAGGAGATGAAAAACATGTTGATTCTTGTCCTCCAGTTGAAGCTGCTTGTAAATTATATCTGATTTTATTTCGGTTCTGTTCAGCAAAAAGGTCAACTCGAATATTGTCACCTACCTTGTGTTTAAAAAGAAAATGCTCACTGGCATAGCTTAGCCCTGTTCCTTAAAAGAAATCTGTACCATTAAAAGGTGCATTATCATGGGGACACAGCACCCAAATGAGCCATCGACTTTAGGACGGTGGTTGAACTGTTAGAGCCACACGCTCAGGCAGCTGGGTTCTGACTTATTAGAGACTTATATCAGTTAAAAGTCTTGTGTTGGGTGTGATAGAGTAGCTCGTAAGAATGGGAAGTGGTGGATTTTCATGAGTATTACTGAAGCGATCAGTTGTCTTGCTGCAAAGCAATACAGGTATGCAGCCGTGGGGTCAAAGGAAACGTAACACGTCTCCCAAGCAGAGGAGGAACAGCACTGCAGAGTGCCCTCCATGCAACAAAGTCAGATGATTTGGGGGCAAATAGAGGAGAAAGGAGGAAAAAAAACAGGAATAGTCAATTTTTGAGAAAATGGCACAGGAACAGAAGTGACTTTACTGCTGATCTAATTTCATTCCTTTGGCTGTCGATTTAATGGCATGAGAAGGGTGGTGGTAAGTTAGGCAAACATCTGCTTAGCTTTTTGGTAATTACGGCTGTTGAAATACAATCACTTTGGGCAAATACAGCTACATTTACTTTTATATTGGACTGTTTGGTAGCTAAGACTTTGAGCCCGTGTAGAAGGCTGAACTGACAGTGACAGAGCAGGTCCACTGCTGATGTTTATTTATAGAGAAGATAAGAAACTTGGGGATTTTGGGATAGATGTAAAATAGCGATGCACCTTTAAATTAAATGAATTTTCAATCACTAGACAGTACTGTCATTCATTTTCATATGATGTGCCCTATTTTTATTTTGCTTGCTTGTTTTTTTTATGTCCCCCCATGTTTAAAGCCATATCATTAACGAGTGACATCTGGGAATGTGTTCCGTCGTGTTTGTAAGCTCTGAGAATATTAACAAATCACTAACCAAGCACAAGTTGCCATCAAGATAGAGAAGAAAATTATATACACATCTTCTCCAGGTGCCCCGGAGGAGTAAAGTTGTATTGTGCACTTAGCTTTTGCAAATGAAGCTTGTTATGTAAGCATGGTTTATATTTTCATCGGGAAGAGAAGGGTGTTTTCTTTCAGGAATTTCTAGTGTGTATGTCCAAGAAACAGTTGAGGCTTACAGCTTTCAAGGAAATGTGAAAAGTGCTTCTGGCCACCAAGGAATTGATAAAGATTTTCGACACTTTTGACACAAATACATCTGTCTTTTCTCTGTGATTGGAGATGGACGTGGGTTATAAATGATGGAAGTGTGATCTTTGATTTCCCACCTGCCTGCATCTAAACTGATTTTTTTTTTTTTTGGGGGGGGGGGGGGGGGGGAAATCCACAACCAACCAACCAAAAGATGTTGCACAGCTAACTATTACACTGAGCAGCTGACCTCGAATGTTGCAGGCTGACGACATTGACTCCGTCAGACCAAGGGTAAAATTGGATCTCTGTCATGAGTTCTGTCATGTCCGGAGTCTCTTACCTGTGAAACAGGACAGGGATTAGAAGATTCTCTCTGGAATATTTTTAAGGGCTAGGAGTGCTTTCAAACTATCCTGAAGATATTTGGACCATGAGATTGATGTCAGTCATTTTCACAAAGCATCAGCAAGGTCAGAACAGTGATTGGCCTTTCATTTGTGCGCTTGTGCGAGTGAATCGTATTACTTTCTAGGCTATTGAACTGTAATGTATAACGATGGTTTATTCTTTACTCAGTTACAACATTTGGTTCACAAACTGCTTAGTGAAAAAATAAACTTCTTTCTAGGCACGTGAACATCAAAAAAATGTTTAGATGTCTGAGAACTTCCTCATTAGCTTTGTAACGTGATTAAATTTTAGTAATCTATGAGAATAAAAGATGTACAATCATAGTACGCAAAATCCCACAGATCTGGGGAACAAGCATCATTCCTTCTGCATCCTGAGAGAAGGAGAGTCTTGTCTGCCTCATGCTGGACCTTTGAGAAGGTAATCATTAAGCTTTGGAGAGCTAAGGAGAGGAGCTGATTTATTGCTTCCCTGCTTATCCCCCAAGGCAGGATAACTAAGGATGGAGGAAATACAGTCATCCCCATTGTAAGCAGTATATCATCCCTCACTGTGTGCCTTGCTTGTGAGGCTTGGCTGATGTTTGGGGGATTGAAGTTACTTTTATGTGCAGAGCAAGGCCAACTCTGTGAATGTTCCTCTGTTCTTTGAAGTGGCATAGACATTGGAGAGCTTCACTGAGCATCCAGATAAGAAGGCACTTTCAGGAGTTGTTTATATTTTATGGCTAAAATACATCATTTAAAATAGTTTTCTAAAGCTACAGCCCTAGTAGGGCTGTGTCTCTAGCCTATTGAGGAGAATTTTCTGTGCACAAACAATGCGAAGTTGCTTTAAAATAACTCACTGGCAAATCCCCTGGGCAGGAGCATGTCAGCCAGTCTATGTCCAGCTGGAAGGAGAGGAGTAGTGGGCAGAGGGAGACTACACCGTCTGGGGGAGATGTGCTGTAGCACAGCAAGGAGAGAACCCACAGTTCCTCTTTTCTGG
Organism: Falco rusticolus; assembly: GCF_015220075.1. Classification (NCBI taxonomy): domain Eukaryota; kingdom Metazoa; phylum Chordata; class Aves; order Falconiformes; family Falconidae; genus Falco; species Falco rusticolus. The sequence goes on from NC_051210.1 coordinate 2,129,812, forward strand.
TGGGAGACAAGGTAATAAATTTGTGGTACAGATGAGGGATTTTGCAGATGGCAGGAGCCTGAAGGAAGGAACCGTGCCTCTCTCGCTCTGTGCTGCTCCATCTTTCTGCAGCAAGGAGTCGTAGGAGTAAAGGACAGATCAAGTTGCGTTTTTATTTCTTTTACGAAATGGGATGTCAGACAGAAAGGAGCGACACCGCTTTTTGATGAGTGTAAGCTATTTCCCGCTGCACCCTCTTCTCTTTACTGTGGCTTGCTAAAATACTGTAGTACAAGCGTGAAGTCAAATCCCGTTTGTTAACAGTAGCCAGTGGTTCAGTCAGTCTTGACCCTTACCTCTGTGGCAGCGTGTTAACCCTGACCTGTGCTATATATCTGTATCCTGCATCAGGGGTAGGAGACTAGGAAGCAAAACCAAAAAAAGCAAACCCTTCCTTCCAACAGTCTGGTGTCCAGGATTTAACTGCTCCTGTCTCCGGATTGCTCAGGCCGGATCCATGCTGCTGCTGCTGCCGTTCAGAAATACACTGACACTTTAATTCGTGGCCCCATCTTGGAATAAATCGTCCCCTTATTGCACAGGGATCTGAGGAACTTTAAAATCCCTGTTGGGAGAAAGCAGCACTTTGAACCGCTGAGCTCATGCAGTGATTTATGGTAGGAAAGATTCTGAACGGCTTCTGGTAGAGAGGGGGTAGCTTTATTTTCCGTAGATATCCTTGGATAACAAGGTCAGCACAGTGCTTGTTATTAGTAAAAATAGTTGTAGAGAAAACAACAGGTATTTTTGTAGTAGAGACTATTGAAAGTAAATCATGAAGGTACATAGCATTTCCCTTTTTGTACCACCAAAATAAGAGGCTCTGAAATGGCTGCCTTTATATACAGCCATGCAGGCTACCAGCAACCCAGGGACCAGACCAGCTGGCTGCATGGGCTGGGAGCCCCTTGGAGCATCCAAGAACATCCCCCTCAAACTGGTCTGGCTGTGCAACTCCCAAAGGTTGGGAAAGATTTATTGTATCAAATAGAATGTCATATTCTGGAATAGGTATGGTGTGTTAACAGGTTAAGAAATGTTTTACAGAATAGTTGTGGTGATGCTTTTTTCCTAGCTAACTGAGAGCTTGTGGGAAAGAAAAAAGGAATTGACGGTAGGTCCTTTTGTATTGTATAATTTAAAAAAAAAAAAAAGTACGAAATTACTATCTACAGCTTTACTAAAGAAAAAAATTGTCAAGGATTCCAGGTGTTTCTTAGGTAGTGATATTATTCAGCTGCCTTTTCAGGAAATACAATTTAGAATTACTATGCTAATGCATAGCATGCAATTGGTTTTTTGCTTTTTTTTGTGTATTTCAACAGCAAGCTATCCCAGAATAATACTCTGAATCCTCAATTGGTGTAATTCATTATAGTTCCATTAACCTTCAGAGAGGCTACTCTGGTTTATTCTGGCTTCGTTTCTGGCTGAAGTGTTCAATTCTGAATATGTAATAAAAGTGTTAGTCATCTTAGCAGCCGTTATTCACATTAGTAATTTGTACCCAGTCCTGGATGTTTTAATGTCTTTTTTGTTGATCAACAAAGAGGGTGTTGTGCACAACAGGGTATACATGGGCAAAGATTAGATGTATCTTTCTCTGCTTTTGAACTTTATTCTGACATTTTTACTCTTCTGCATAATATTCTTCTCCACGGGCAGTCTAATCAGAGCTGCTTTTCCTGGGAGGCACTGCCAAAATAACAGTCAGTACCAGTGACCATGGGACTGAGGGCAGTACTGTTAAGACTTCCTTGCTTAAACTTGAGCAGTCAAGGAAAGAAAAGACTTTTTTTTAAATGTCTGATTTGGAACTTTCTGTGATTCTAATTATTATTTTTTTTTTGAGTCAGCTATACCAGTATAATAATGATTAATCCATCCCAATAAAAGAAAATTACAGGTTCTCAAAAGTCTTTTTAGACAAGTATTATGATGGTTAGAAACAATATCAGTTACAGGCAAAAATTCCATCATTAAATAATATCAACTTCATTATTTCTAAGGATCAAGCTGTCAAATACAGTACTATTTAGGAGAGCTGGAGTACTTGTAAGATGTAATCTGTAATGTGGGAAAATATGATATTGAGGTTCTCTGTTGTACTTTTTTTTTTCTTGAAAAAAAGTCTAAAACCAAAGGATAAAATATTTTCTGCTTATATAACCTTGTTATGGCTTTCTGTCATCTCACACATCAGCCACTTAACCTCATGACCTTATTCTGATTTTACTGTTAGTGAACTTAATTCTGTAAGTCTTTGTAGCCTGAAGTGCTTTTTTTTTTCTCTCTTGTTTCTTCAGAAAATGTCATAAAATCATGCATGCTTTCTAAAATCTTCAGGAAATTTTGCTGGAAGTAACCCACTAACATTCTTTCTTTGAATAAATCATGTTTTTATAGTATTTCATCACTAGAATTTAGTATGTGGTTTATATCACAGTGACCATCCCTTCATATTCTTCCTGCAGCAAGATGCCAGAGAAAGAACTCTTCCCAACCTGTTAAATTGTCTGCTGGGTCTAGAATAATGATTTTTTTTTATTATTTATTGATTTCAAGCAGTGTATATGCCTTTTATGCCTGTTTCTTGAAAAGTGTGGAAGCATTTGTTGAACCATTGGTTAAGAAAAGGTTTTTAGTCCTCCATTGCCATTTGCTGCATTCATTGCGGTTGCCTTCATGGTTCTCTCGTGAGATCAGTGTCACCATGCTGCCTTCTCCCCACCTCTTCCATTTCACAGATGAAGAGTTACTTTTTCTTGGAAATAGAATAGATGAAATAATTAACCTCTGTGCATTTCTTTGTACTCACATCAAATGATCAACGCACGTATTCACCGGGGTTTTTTAGCTGTTTAAAAGAGGAGGGGGGGGTCACCCCTACCCTTCACTGATCTTCTGGAATCCTGTTCTGATAAACTCAGTGTCTGTAGATGAGGCTTGAGCTGTGTTGTGGGTAAAAGGAGTGTGTACTTACACCCTATGTGTTGAAATCCCATTTTCTCTAAGCTTGCTTTAGTTACAGCGAGACTGCATTACTTTTTGTAATGAAACTGCGTTCCCATTACAGTGGCGGTTGTTTTGGAGGAGTATCAGTAAGTGTTTAAATCTTCACAAGGCCTTAATAGTTTAGATCAATTTTTGGTGCTAAAGGTGCATGAGAATTTCCCAGTGTAATGAAATTACAAAATAAAAACATTAACTATAGAATCAGATATTTTGAGCTTGCATAAAATAGTAAGCAGCTGTAAATTATCCCTAGAAAGAGAGACACTCCCCTCCTTTTTTTTACTTTTTTTTTTACTTTTTTTTTACTTTTTTTTTTTTTTTTTTTTTTTAAGAATCACTGCATGCTGATGGAGGGGTAGAGGAATTACATGAAGCTTTGTCGAGTCCAAGCTGTGTTCTACCCTTAAGCAATTTCTCAGGCTGCTGCATGCTGCAAAAGGCTAGTCTGAGTATCAGAAGGGCTTAGTAGTAAGACTCTTTATCAGAAGAAAACAGTATGTTTCCTAGACTTGAACACGTGTTGCTTTGTTGTATCAAGTGGGTTTGGTGATTTAGGTAATCAAAAACTTGTCTTTTGCATTTTACTAAAGAATTTGTGTGGCGCCTCTTGGCCCTGGTGAGTCGTAGGGACGTTGGCTGGGGAAGGAAACATGGAACATTAGCACAGCTCAGGGCGTGAGCCTGTTTTTTCTTACTGAGGAGTGGAGCTTTTGCCATATGGAAAGACTATCCCAGAGTTAGTGGATCCCAAGGGGAACAAAGCCAGTTCTGCATAATGAGTCTGGCTGTGACTCTTACCATCACACCACACAATTACTTCATCTTGCATCCTGGCTGTGAATCTTTATTGTCCGATTAACTTTGGGCCAGGCTGTTTGCCATAGTCCTTTGCCATTCATTGTCACCGTTACCCTTTAAAATCTCCCTGAATATCTTCCAGCTTGTCAATAACAGTGTGTTTCATCGTGTAGGTTAACGCTTCTGAAGTTGAGCTCCTTTCTAACCACATCTTCAGCTGTGGTCTGTTAGTGGTGAACTTTGCATGTGTGTACAGCCCAGCCAGATCAGGAGAACCCTGCAGATATCCAGGGACCTGATGAAGAAAACCAGCCCAGGTCAGAATGTAAACACGGGTCTTGAGCCCTACCATAAATTTTATGATCCATTCACAACGAATAATAAATGATTAATAAAAGTTGAAATTGTGCTATGTATGTCTTGCAGACTGCATTGTAAGTGTTTAAAAGCATCTAAAATAGATGTTGTTACAGATTAAACCAACCTCTTGGTTCTGACTGAGACATGCTGATTGATTATTTCTTGTTCATGATATGTTAATGTCTTGTACATGATCAGATTTCATGTTCATTGCTCAGTAAATTTTATAATAAATATTAATGTATTGCTTCTCTCAGGGTGCTTATTGAGATCTTTAAATTTCTTGAAATATATTCTCAGAACCTCTTAGTGTAACCGAAATTACATGTAGCATTTTCCACAGCAAAATTATCCTGTTATGTTGATTGAAATTGTGCCAGTGCATCTGCCATAAAAACGTTAATGTCATGTCTGACTGAGACACATGCACCTTCTATGTTCATTATTTCCGAATCCATCATAAAGACCTTAATGGCAGCTGTATATAAAGACATGCCATAGTGACATCTTAAATGCTGTCTTTAAATTCACAGCATGTGAAAAGCCTTTTAGAAGCACTGTATGAAAAAAGCAGGTAGCTAACAGCAATTTGTGGGCAATATTAATGGTATGTCTTTTATTTAGTGAAGGTTTTATATTAATTTTACTATAAATAAATGGGTCCAGGAAGCTAATGTTGTAAATAGAACTTTGTTCCTTGTGAATGGCGTTTGAGACCTCAGGTCAGCTTGCTCATTTCACAGCAAGAGTAAGAAAATGCATGCCAGAGTTTGGAAGCGTATCAGCTGGTTATGTAAAATTTTAAAATGCGCAATAGAAATAGAGTATCTAAAGCATATTCAATTTGGAAAGAGGGTATATACATACAAGTACAATATAAATATTCTAGTAATCCTTTCTGTAGCAAGGTTATTTGGTAAGGGCACGAGCTTCTTTGGAACAATCTTTCAGAAGGAACGGGTTTGTACTTTGTTATAATTCTGTCAAGGACATTGCATAGTCATTTTATGGGCAACGACCTCCTTTTACGAGTCACCACAGTACACTCAGTTTGTCTCAAAATTTGCTGAAGGCAGAAAAGGGATCAGGGGAATAGATGGAAAAGGCGGCAGTACTAAATCTTACGGGATACACCCAAAATTTTTGGTAATCATCACTGAAGCCCAGAGGGTGCGGAAGCAAAGCATGGGCTTTTCCAAGCATGTCTCATGGTGTCATGTCTAACTTCCCAGTTTTTCACTTCAGTAGTCAAGATGTTGAATACTTTGGGCAGTGGATTACTATTCTAAAGGTTTACTTTACATAGAAGTAAAAATTCTAAAAAAACCCACAACAAAAATCCCACAGTTTTGACCCATGAGTGTCTTAATTTATTTTATTAATTACACAGTTTATAATATTGACATGACTTTTGATCCTGTCAGTAGTACTGTTTGTATTAATCAGTCTCCATTCATTCAGCTATTTTCCATCAACATTGATTGGACGATTACAATAGCACTTTACAATCTTTCACATGCTGAAGAATCATATCGGTCATCGGAGCGGCTCACTGTACTGTTAGATCCCAAGCTTATTTGTGGCTGAGCCTTGCTGGACAAAACTGTCCCTTTTGTCACACCTACCCCCGCCAAGACTCACCGTTTGCTCCACAGACAACTAGCCTCCCTGCCCTCTCCATCCTCCAGAGTCCCTGCACACATGCACGTAACTGGTGTCTGCAGAAACAGTAATACCTCTTAGCTGCTCTTACATGACAGAGGTGCCTCTGTCCTTTGGACCTGGCTTGTGTGATCCTTTTCATTCCCCAGTGTGAAGATAATGTCAAGCAGACGTTACTCATGGTTTACACACAAAGAAACCAAGTATGGGTATGCATCAAGGCCAGTGGTAGGACCAGGAACAGATCCTGAGACCCCCTGCATGCGGTGCAGGACTCTGCGTGTTGAATAACTTTGATCCTTAGAAAATTATTTGTAGTATTGGATGCCAGAATATTGCGGAGTTGGGAAAAAAATATTAAACTTAACTTCTGCTTACAGGTTCCAGAAGATTTTATCCATGTGTACGTACTAGCGTCTTACTCAAATGTCAGCAAGTAACAGATATTCCTTTAGGAGCATGATGAAATTAAGTCATTTTACACTACTACAAAACAGCCACTAGTAGTGGTGACTTTTAGTTGGCACAACCATACACAGAATTATAATTGGGGAGCTAGAGTTAAAAAGCGTGTTAGTAACTTTTTGAGTAAGCAGCTGCCCTTGGCTGCTTCCGATGCTATTGTTAGGGATGCAGGGCCACCATATAAACTGCAAGCTCCGTGTCCTTTTTCAGTCGTCTAATGCTTCCTCAGCGTTTTTCCTTTGACAACAAAATTTTGAACGATTAGGCTCAATCCAATCATTAGCTATGCATTTTCACATACAAGGACAGTTTTAATGTAGCTGTTCTGTGTTCCAAGGTTAAAGTTGCATATTGTTATAAAGGGACATAGGGCTTATGTCACTAACTTTTAGAGTAAATTGTTTTAAACTTTGAAATCTGTCTTTTTGTCTCTCGGAGAAAACAGATAGGACAACATGTTTATGTTGCTATATAAGCAAGTAGCAAAATAGTTTCCGATCTGAATGTAGCATTTGTTTAAACATTATTATTCTTCCTTACTAATATACGGTGAAATATAGGCAGGCAAAGTTCATGTTTAAATAGAATTTTATTTTAGATTTTTCTGCCTGAAATGTTTCTCAACCTGAAGTATCTATTCCCCAAAAAATGGAATTTATAATAGTAACTAAAAATAAATAAATAAATTCTAAGGCAGCTTAGAAAATGCCACACAATAAAGCTTTTGGTAGAGGTTAGTAATTTATTCACCATAAAATGCCATCATTATGAAAACACAGATTTTTCCAGAGTTATTGCAGCCTGTGGCTTCCCTTGAGTTGTATTGATTTCCTCAAAAATAGTGTAATGGGGAAAGAAATCATTTTCATGGCATAAGAGTCTAAGCTTCACTATTTCAAAGCCCTGTGGTGCAACTTCAGGGCACTGGGTAGGTTATGGCCGGAGCGTAGCTCGCACTTGCTTTTAATTTAAGACTACCTTTGGTACACAGAGGCGGATCTCACTGGCCTCATGATTCCTGCAGGCTTCTTAGTGAATAAAATATGTGTGTCAAGGTGATCATCTTCTAAACTGGCTTTATGTACAATTCCGGGTGACAGACTATATAATCTAAAGACTAGTCAAGCACAAGGACAACCCAGTGCTTTATCTAAAGAAACGAAAGAAAAAAAGAAAAAGAAAAAAGAGTCAGAAGTCTTTATTGTTTACAGATCTTTTCAATCACTGTTGTGTATTTCACCATGCAAGATATACTGATGTTGAGTGAAGAAGTTAGTGCAGGAGTAGCTATATTTCTTACAAATGCATGTCCAAGGGCTTGAGGCTTACCATTAGCTTAAATTCAGAATCCCTGTTTCAAAATGCTCGTAAATAGCTATGCTACTTTATCTTCGCATTCTAAAGAGCATTACGGTGACAATTTTACATAAAGACTAACAAAATATCAATGATTTGAAATAGATAAAGTAACATAATTGCCATTATTAAACCTCCTCTTTAGGGGTTTTATGTGTTTTAGGTGTTTGAAAGGCAACTTTCAAACACCAGACCCCCCCATCCGCACAGGCAGGGTTTAGGCATAATAGTAAGTGGTGTCTGATGTATGGGGTAACCTTAGAGGTGGTACTTGGAAGCCCACCGCTGTCAGTGCTAGGGCTTGGATAAGCTGGGCAGGCTCAGCAACCAGCATAAGCTGTAGACCAGAAAAATTCACTAGAGCAAAAAAGCTGTCAGCTGGAATTGCAGGCATGAGGTATATGTTTTACATACCTGGTGAGAAATGACTTTGTACTCTGTTACCTCACGCTGCATCGAAAGATCACAGCCAGGAATTTTTTTTTTTTTCCAAAGCTTTTCTTAGCTTGATGTTTTTAATTCTTCTCTCTGTTTTGTTGTTTTGTTTACTTGACCTGCGTGCCATTTAATGTCTCCTGGGGATGCTGTTCAGAAGCCTCCTGCCTCCACCCTGGGTGGTACAGATGATCCAAAGAGAACATCAAGGGAGTCCAGAGAATGACTCCAGCAAACAGTCACACCCAGGACACTGAGCTCATCTAAACCTTTTCAGACAACGACTTTTTAAATGCTTTTGCCTGAACTCGGATTTGCTGGTGTGCTAGGCGACAGCACGTCCAGCCGTGGTACACAAAAATCAGTCTCCTCGGGCAGCATTAATGCAGTTTCAAAAAGATGTGAGGGTCAGAGGTGGAAACGGACTTCGGAAGCTACAGGTGATAAACCTGATCTTTCAGCAGACCATTGGAAAGCTGGAACATGCTGTTGCTGAGCAGCCCAACTTGTCACCAAACAGCCCTTGGCTAGTCAGAAACCACCACAGCACCTGAGCCGCCAACGTTGCCGCTGCTTCTGCAAGCATCCGTACAAATAAGGCAGGGAAAGCAATGGTAATTGTTAGTAGATTTCAGATATCAGAGCTGCAATCCCTTAGCTTTCACTGCTTCATGACGGAGCCCCTACCTGACCCATGTCAGGAAAGATTGGAGCATGTTGCAAAGCTTTCTGTTTGCATTGTAAAGCAGGTAATAATTTTTAGGGGCCAAAGACACTACAAATATATGGTAGACAGCTGTGTACTGTGGGAATTTTCAAGATCGCTGAGTTACTGGTAAATCGTAACCTTTAACCATGTTTATAAGCAATGACTTTCTTAGAATTATGGTGTTACTAAAGTACTTTTAGCAACAAACATTATTATGGATTATTGAAAATTAGTATCTCATCGATTAAGTGCATATGTTTCATTGAAATATCCCATATCAAAGTATTTTTAAAAGAGGGCTTTCTATTAGAGATCATGGTTTTGATGTTTAAAATTAACGAGCTCCTTCAGAGTCTCTGCAGATATTTTTAAAACTTATTTTTTCTCCTCTGAAATTTTGATATATGAAAAGAGACTTGTTTATGCTTCCTGGCCAAAATTATTATTTGTCAAATTTACACTGATTTTTTTTTTTTTTTTTTTGGCCATCTAGTTTCAAGATGATATCAACTGGTAACAGATAAGCACCTGAGTTATCTCCCATAAATAAGCATTGAGAAGGAAGCCATGTTTTTATTATAAATTGATAAGCTTCCCTGCAGGTTTTAAATAAGTTTTTTTTTAATTAAAGAAAAGAATTATATTTTAAAAGGTTTTGAAAAGGGGTGGCATCAGGAAAAGAGCAGTCTGTAGATAGAAAAGTTTACTTGTTAAGACAGAGCGCTTTGTCAGTGGTAATATAGTCTAGGAGGGTGAAATGTAAGCGTCCTTACTGAACTGGATACAATTTATAAATTTTGTATAGCTGGATCTAAACTTTTTGCTGGAGTTGTTTTAAAATGTGTCTTCATAAACACTTCCCTTGGAGATATTCTTTATAAAAATAAATGTTAATGACTAACTGACAGAAAATTTATAGAACTGCAGTCTCAACTGTCTGTAGGCCCCAGGGTATTATGGTACGGTAAACCCAAATTTATACAAAGAATGAAATATAAAGTAGAACAGACAAAGGGAATGGAAAATGGTTCTCACTGTTTTCCTAAAATTAAAATAGTGACATATTCCTGTTACTTGCACTGAAGCATATGCATGAACCGTAAATACCAATATTTAATTTTGGATCTCTGAGTGATCTAAATAGATGTATTTCTTATGAGAAATGCCTGATTATGGCCAGAATATGTATATACAGGATAACTTTAGCATAGGTAGAAGTGATGTTTCCTAAATTGCCTGTCAAGAATGACTTAATCCTACTTTGCAGGAATTGCCTGCATCAGTGAGACACACTCATTTCCATACCCGCTCATTTAGGAGACTCTGCTGAGAATGTCAAAGAGACGCTAATTATTATCAGCTATGGTGATCCCTTAGGAATTAGGCTGAGATTGAGAAACCACATAATTACTGAAGTTACACTATAGTCAAGGATTAAAGCACTAAGTTCTGCTTCCCCCCCTTTTTTTTTTTTCTTTCATGACTTGGGGAGCAGCTGTCACAGGTAGTCCTGGTGCCCATTTTGTGACCACTTTGTCATCTTTCAGTCTAGTTTATCTGCTACCAGTGCTGAGTAAAGGCACAGGCAGAAGAGGCAGTAATTTTGTGTGCAGCCTGGTTGTTTCCCAAAGAAACCATCCTAGTGAAAATGGCAAGGTCCTTGAGCAAGGGACTGATTTTAAGTTAAATTGTATAATCATAGAACCATTTGTTGGAAAAGGCTTTTAAGATCATGGAGTCCAACCATTAACCCAACACTGCCAGGTCCACCACTAAACCGTGTCCCTAAGTGCCACATCTACATAACTTTTAAACACCTCCAGTGATGGTGACTCCACCACCTCCTTGCGCAGCCTATTCCAATGCTTGACCACCCTTTCCGTGAAGGTGTTTTCCCCAATACACAACCTAAACCTCCCCTGGTGCAACTTGAGGCTGTTTCGTCTTGTCCTGTCACTTGTTACCTGGCAGAAGAGACCGACCCCCACCTGCCCACAGCCCCTGTCAGGCAGTTGTGGAGAGCAGCAAGGTCTCCCTGAGCCTCCTTTTCTCATCTGCTTCATTAAAGAGAGACAGCAGAACTTGGAAGTTCGATTGATACCTCTGTGGAGCAACACATGCTGCCTGGAGTTGAGCAGAATTCAGCCAGGAAATTCTGTTCTGTTAACGGGGGGCTCTGAGAGGAATTTAGGGGACCTGTGATGGCATTAATATCTGAAAATCTGATTTTTTGAATGTCCTTACTACTCTGATGAAAAAGGAATCGGGTAAATTTTCGTTCAGAACAGAAATTAAAATTGGCAGACTTTTGTGCTGCTGTTGATAAAATCTCCAGGACAGGAGATCATTTTAAACAAAAGCCAGTCCTTTTCTTGAGGATAAATGCTTGCATCCTTTATAATTTTTTCCTGTTCCATTCCAATCCAAAAATAAAGTTGGGTGGGTTTTTTTATAACATAATTTTTTTATAATGCAGATTCTTTATTGTGAGGAAGCAAGTTTACGATGCTAAATACCTTTAATCTAGTGGTACGTGCCAGAAATGTGTATGTTCCTTGAATCCCGTTGACATTGGTGACTGGTTTTGTGTTATGTCCTGATAATTCAATGAAATAAATCTGATAGCAGTACAGAGTTTAAATATGTTTTCCTTTGCAGTGTCTCCTTTGCTGGAGTTACTGTGGTTAACTTAGAATCTGTCCTGGGCATTATAACCAGTGGGACTAATCCCACGGGACCTGTGGCTGTAGGGATGTATTTGCAAAGGACACATCCCCCTCTAATGTAACTTAGCATGGTAAGGAACACAAACACTGAGAGAGGAAAAGAAGTATTTTATCAAGGGAAACAAATGATGGGTATTAAGATAACAAAAAACATACGATACACTTGAGGCTAGTTACCAATAGGATAGAAATATAAGTAGATGAGGACACTGAGGTAGTCTTTCAACTATAAATAACAAGGTCTATGTTCTGCTGCCATCCATATTGCATTAAAAGTCAGCAATAGATCATTTTCAAAATACTATTAGGGTACAGAGTTTTAATCTGGACCTACACAGGACAGTTTAGCTAAGCAAATGTAGCAGCTTCACGAGATGTTTCCAATGATAGGAATGAAATAAGTGTTCAAGTTTGGGAATCCTTTGTTATATCTTAAATATATGGTAGCAAGGTAAAGAGAAGCGATGTCTGTGACTGTGTTTGCTATATGTAAAATCTCATGCACTACTACTTTTTGTTTCCTGTTTGCAGTACACCTGTCAGGAATGTGGATGTTGAGGGTATGTTTTTTATCTGTGTGAAGTTAGGTCACTGTAGGCAAACAGATTGCTCAAATGTGGACTGATTTTTTGTTTGCTATGCTCCTTTCCATTATTTTTTTTTTTATGGCAAAGCTATTCTTTTAGTACTGCTTTTAGTCCTTTAATGAGAATAGAGCTTGTACTGAGAGGATCTGGATTCTGTTTTCTGTGAGTACAACACTGTCATTAATAATTAGAAAAGTTAAAGCTGTAGAATTTTCATTATAGGTAATGATATACAGGGAATGAAGGTGGGTAGGTTTTTTTTGAGACTGAAAAGTGAATGTGGTAGATTGGAAGGTATTTATTTTTAAATAATTGACTTCTGTGTATCAAAATAAATTAACACAAAAGTCAATTTAAAGATATAGCTGTAAGGGAGCTATAGAAATTAATTTTAAGGCGCCTGTAGTTTTCAGAGGTCATGATGCTATGTTAGTACAGTAAACAATGCTGCCAGGATCAGACCTTGATGCGGGGAGTTGGGCGAACATATCTGCCCCCTTTCATTGCCGGCATGTCCCCTGCAATGATTTTGCCCCCAGCAGAGAGCTAGGAAGAGGCAGTGCTGTTCTCTGTGGATGCAAGGTGCTATGTACCAAAGGTCCTGCGAATGAGTTCCTGGTGTTTTTCTGTATTAGAGTAAAGGCATCGTCTGTTTCCAAGCTCCCAACATTATGAGCCTAAATTGATTTAATTTCATTCTGACTTCCAAACCAGTGAAAGCTATTTTTAGTTTTCAGTTGAAATTATTTTCTAGAATATCCTTTCTTCTTTGAAAACTCCCTCTACCCACAGAATAGTATCACTCTTCAAACAGCAAAAAAAAAAACCATAAAGTTTTTATGTAAAGTCTCTAATCCTCTTAAGCACAAATATTCTTGAACTATGATTCCCTTTCTTGCTCTCTTATCAATCTTATTTCTTGCAAACTTATTCACCAGCAGAAGTTATGTTGTATATTGGGAACTTCTCTCTTCATCAGCCCTGGTGGTTTACATGGTTTAATTAACTGGCTTTCATCACATCATGCTCTTGTCTGTATTTGAATTGGTACTGTTCTTCTCAAAGGTATAATAGTCATTCATATCGTATTACACAATGCCGATGGAAGAAATTAAATTTCATGAGAATTCAAGGAACTTAACTTCCTTAGAATGGTGATGAAATTTTAGACAGGAAAGTTTTTCAGAATTAAAAACTAGGTTTATGTTCAAGACTGTCTCTCAGTTTTCCAAATGATTGTGTGTTGAGCAATGGATAATATTTTGCTGAAGCTTTCTCTGGCTTTTAGTCAAGTGCTATAAATAAATCCATTAATGAGAATTATTTTTGGGCAGCAGTAGTGGGTGGGTGTTAAAAGTCATATGGTGATGCATGATACTTTAAACTTCAAGTATATGCCATCATTTCATTAGCAGTTCTAACCTAAGAGGTAGTTTGGCTTAAAAGAAACAAACAAAACAAACAAACAAAAAAACCCCCCACAAACAAAAAAACCAACAACAACAACCACAAAAAAAACCCCAAACCTATGGTGATCAGCAATTATCTCTGAGCCAGTTTACTACTATTCGTAACATTTCATTCTAGGCTGTCTGAATGAGAAGCATTCTTCTCGGTGTTTTAAAAAGGAACATTCTCACAATAGAAACTGTCAACTCTACTGCACAGGTTTAACTGAATCATTTAGGTCAATATTTTTTATTTTGCTGGGTTTAAATATGTCAGAAGAGCAACATTTTTTTAATGGGAAAGATTAGATTGAGATGTTTAGTAGAAAACTGAGAACATTTCCCAGCCTGAAGTTAGCACAAATGCAATATGCTGCAAATACGAACATTTCTCTTCCATTTTTCTCACTCGAGCACCACTAGAGCACTAGTAGAAGATAAACAGTACTTGTGTCTAAACAGTAAAGAATGCTGAGCGTGGGGGTCATGAGCACCGTTGCATATTACACAAGTAAAAGCACGGAGACATTATTTATTTAACATCAGCATTGTGTTGTTTATGTATATGTAGCTAACTTCTGGATCTGCTTTTTGGCAGAAGCAGAGTGTGGGAGAACAGCAACAAGAAAGGATAAGAGCTATCGTAATAAAATTGTTCAAGGTTCTTGGTAATAAACTATTTTGTGTGTATTAATTAAGAAGGGGCTGACTTTAGGAAGTGATGTTGAAATATACAAAATAATGTTAGTGTAAATGTTAGATGCACTACCCTGAACGTGCTGCCAGTAAATAGTAACTATCATAAACATACTTTCAACATTTAGCACTGGGAAAGTATTCACAGCTAGTTAAAGTTTAGTGTGGACAATTGGGCTGTAATTTAATCCTTTTCAGCATTTATTATAGGCAACATGTCTTGTCTGTACTGGACTTTGAAACTTAGTAATTAGCTTATGCCTTCAAAATATGTCCACTAGCACCTGTTTTCACCCTACAAATCTAAGTCGGTGATGCAGTATAAAGTAAAAACTAAGAGGTTCTGGTATTTGAGCATATGCTTCATTGTAAGCAGTGGTTGCACCTGCTCTAGGGAGCCTCTATCTACATGTTTCATTTTGCAGTGTTATTGGTCAGAAACTTTTTTCTTTTTTGTTTTTTTTGAGATACAGTGGAAATGTTACTTGTGGGTTGCATATTTTCTTCCCATTTCATTGTCAGTAGAGGCTGATAGCTACTGTGAAAGGAATGAAGGAATGGGACCCATTACGCACTGCCAGTGAAAACCTTTGGTATTGAATCTCAAATTATGGTGTCTTTCATCCACATGGAGATTCAATCTTCCTAAAACACACAGAAAGTAATAATCAGGGAATTTCCCATAATAACATCAGCTTCCGTCACTACATTATTATTTCATATATTTCAGTTGAAATGTGTGCTGTTCTGGATATCATCTTGAAAATTCAAAGCAATTAAAGATTTTATTTTTAAAACAGGCATACCAAATAAAAGCATGCTACAGTCATGTTGATAGCTGGGATAAAAATATCTCCGTATCTTCTGAGTGCATTAATAGCAAGGGAAAGGAGGGGTTTAGCTTAAGGAAGGATCCAGTTGTCTCGACATTTTTGCTTCAAGTAGGTGACTGTCAAGGCAGAGCAGGGTTTGTTTTTCTAGCGTGATGATAAAGCATCTTTTATGAATTCACATGATAATGTGAGTGTGAACCAGATGTGAAATCGTAGTTTCTGTGGTAATGATGGAGATTAGAATTGTAGGTAAATGAACCTGAACGGAGCCTACTTTACTTTCCTTCAGCAGAGGCGTCGGTGGAATCACGGACGGGATGTGCAGGTTTGGGCTGCGAGCTGTTAGGAGCTCTCCCTGTCTTCCTTTCAGACTGCAGCTACTGTTTGTCACTTGGAGAGGTTTAGTCTGAACCAGGGCCACCTGCTCCACGGGTTCCACCAGTGAGCCGGTGTGACCACTTCTTATGCATGGGTTTGCTTCAGATGGATGATTTCATGCTTCACTGAACAGGCGTCAGGCTGTCCATCAGTCTTTCTGCCTGTTGTCTCCAGCAGAACCTGTAAGGATTCGTTGCCTGGAGGTCCGTGTTAGTGGAATGACTAGTACATTACAAAATACAATGCTGGATCACAACAGTAACCTTCTCTCAAGGGTTTATCCTAATGAACATTGACAGTTATTTAATTCTTTTTTGTTCTGGGTGTATATAGCTGTCCATACTGCAGACCAGTAGTCTGAAAAAAGCCATGTAGCAGGCGGAACACTCAGGGTCGTGTCCCTGTGCCATGTGCACGTCTTCCTCAGTTATTTTGTATGTAACAAAGACTAACTTCAGGTAGGTGACCCTGGGCTTTGTAAGCTACCTCTCTAGTTACTGTAGAATCTGAAATGAGGAATGAGGAGACCATCAGTATATTTCTGGTTTATGACTGCCCATCTTTCTGTTTCCTGACTACAAAGAGATGTTGAGGACAGCTTATCTGTCTAGTTTAAATGTGGTCTTTTTTTAATTTCCCTTTATGTCATCTGTTTGTTTTGACACAAACTGCTGTCAAATCTGACCCCATCTTAGCAGTATAGAGATTTTAATAAAAATAAACAAAATTTTTTAAGCATCGTCTTGCAACACTTCCAAGTTCTTTTCAACTTTGATGATTTTCCTTTTGGCAGCACTGGAACAAAGGGATTCCCTTCTGCGTAGCCCCGACGTCATTGATGCTGCTCCAAGAAGAAAGCGAAGACAAAGGACAGCAAAGTCTGCCGGGGTGGGAGCAAAGATGGCTGCGTACGAGACAGAGCTGCCAGCCAGGAAACAGTAAGCAGTTTTCGTATATAATGAAATGTTTTCATATCTAAAGATGTCAGAGAGTTTGCGGTTTGGGTTTCTTTGTCCTCTCTTGTGCAGTTTCGTATTTCAGACTGAGTACTCTTGTGTTGCATTCCGTATAGTCATTTACAGTAATTTTACCCAACTTTCAATAGATGTGAATGATTAAATTGTCAGTCCCAATCACTTAGTAATTTTAATACAACTCTGAAGTAACAACTGTAAAATTCTTTAATTGCCTTGGATGACTTTTAAGCAAATACTTTGAAGCCTACTAAAACAATGTTCTGTAGGTTACCATGTAACCCTGCAGACAAAGATGGATGCATTTATAGCAAGTGTCAGACTAAGATGGACAGATTCAGCTAAGCTGTGTCACCGAAAGTTAGTAGCATTATGAGTGTCTTTTTTCACGGTGAAGGTGGTGAAACACAGGAACAGGTTGCTTAAATAGGTTGTGGAGTCTCCATCTCTGGAAATATTCAGAATCCAACTGGGTATGGTCCTGGAGAACCTGCTGTGGTTGAGGAGGGAGGCTGAGCTAGGCAACCTCCAGAGGTCCCTTCCAACCTCACCATCCTGTGATTCTGTCTTTGTAATTTCGGTAAAAATTAATTCACAATACCATTGTTAACAAACAAGAATAGATTTTTGAAAATAAGATCAGTGGGGAGAAGAAAGAATTCACTCTTAAAGACAAGGGGGTCAGAATTTATAACACAATAAAAGTCGTCTTCGTCTTGTGTCACTCTCAACTTTTAGAAACATTTTCACCTGATCGGGGAGGTGCTTAGTTATGCATAGAATTACTTCGGAGCTGCAGTATGATTGGTGGTATTTTCATCAAAAACTGATTTTTTTTTAAGATCTGTGGTAAGTTAGATTTGAAAATACTTCTTTTCCCTTTTTTCTGTAATATCCAAAGGATTATAAACTGTTTAAACAGACATGGACACAAGTAGACTACAAAGACATTTCCCGTGTTTAGCAAAGATTTCAGTTCAAATGAGGAAGATAATTATCTTATTTTGACATAGAAAGTTGTGGCTTGATGCCAGCGGTCAATGTTTATACTTACAATCCTGTTTTATTACTAAAAAAGAATAATAATATAATTATATTTTTTTAGAACGGTCTAGAAAAAACTTCAAATTCTGCTCTTCTGTTCATTTAAAGTCCAGTATATTGCAATGAACAATGCCCTTTCCCCATGGTACATAGTCAGTTTGATTTTGAGAGCCTGACTGTGTTTGCCTGAAATACAATTTCATTCTTTTTAGTATTGATCATGGAAGGAAAACCTACAGAGGCAAATGATTGCAGGTATATAGAAGCCTTGGGCTGAGCAATCCTTGGTGTATGCATACCGGAGCCCTGTGTTTAAGGGCAGGGCTAAGAGGATATTGATCTTTTTGGTTTAATTCCTTTAATTACTGCAAGTTTTAGAAAAAACGGCACAACGCTGTGTTTTTCGTACTGTGCAAATCATTTCTAATATGCTTCTAGAATCATGTCGGGCTACATCTGAAGATGGGCTCTTCTTCTTGTCTATAACATAATCAGTAATATTTTAAGGCTTACCATATGGAACAGCCATTCTGTCAGTCTCTATCCCCATTTTTCTTTTTGCAGTAAGCGTGTGTGAATTGTATTGTAAACAACAGTTTTGCTCTACAGGTCAGGACATTGCTTGGCACGTACCTGCCAGAACAGTGGAGGTGTATCGGACAATGAAAGAGCCACGTAGCTCTATGATCCTGTGGTGACTTCAGAAATCAAATGTGAAATTGCTTGGTACAGGAGTGTGTTTTTCAGTCCTTTCTTTAGTTTAAAATACAGTGGCAGTGTGAATTGTTCGACTGGATAAAAAGGTATTATTCCTCATTTACCTGGAGCATTACAAAAGCCGGACTGTAACAATTTCCATTTTGCTGATTATTTTTCTCAATGTCCCCGCTTAGTTCTTGGGTTTGAACTTCACCTTGTCTTTTGCCAGCTGCTAACCAACCTTTCAGCCAGTTTGCTTGGCTAGTAATTTTCACTACTCCTTGGCCTGTCAAAAGCAGGGAGATACAGAATTAGTATCATAACCCAGTTCACAAATATAGATGTCTCTTTTTATGAAGCCTGTTCAGTGATTTGTAGTGACAGAAGGCTAGATCCTACACAATGTGAAAGGCTTTATCTTAAGCTGATGGTACATTGGGGTCCTGCCCAAAATGTTTTCCAGTATTGTGTCACTTAACAAAAAACTACTGATCCAAGCAAACCACCCCAGCCTGCTGGGGAGGCAGGGAGGAAGTTAACCTCTAAATTCCTTCACCTTTGGAAGTGCTCCATCACAAATATGGAATACATACAGCCCTTGGAAGCGTATCATGCTTTTCTGTTTGGCAGGAGGATCAAATGACAGATTGTGATCACATTTGCAAATGCACGAATGAATCCTTATTTCTGAGCTCTCCTGCACAGACCTGCAGAAAGATTTGATTCTTTACTTGTAATGTAAATACTTTAAGGTGCTGTCACATAGAATTGTATCCCACGGTTCTTGCTTTAATGAATTAAAACTGATTTAGAGTTACTTTCCATTTGTGAGTTTTGCTGACATCATCAGTGCTTGTTTCATGACTGCCAGGCAATGAAGGGGCAGTTACAAACCAAACATCAAGAGCATAATGCTGTCTTTATATTGTTGCATCGTAAGTTGATTGATACGAGATCCTAAATCAGAAGAAAAAAAACCTCTTTACTGAAGGAGAACATCCAAGTTTTTCTTTTCTTTTTGGCTTTTAGATTGTTTTTTGAAAACACAGCGTTTTTCAGCACAGTCATTATTATCACATAATAGGTATTACATCTTCTTTGTCTTTCTCCTAACATTTTAAAGTATGGTAAGAAAGTACTGTTTATGCTTGAAATTAAGAGCATCTAAAGGAAACAGTGAGTCATGAAAAATGAAAGGGTTCTGTTTCCGCAAGTATTTTAGATTTATGGATGTTGAGGCTAGTTATGTTAGCAATTCTCTAGTCATTTGGAATGAAAATATATTCTTAGATATGACCAAGAATACTGAGAAAAATGCAAATAAAAATCTGTTTAACACAGAAATTAGAGCAAAAGGAGTACTGCCTTTCTCATGCTTTGTGTGTGGGTGCAGTGGCAGGAAAACGAGTCAAGTTGTATTTGTCTGTATAGACATCTAGTATTACTGTGGCAGTTTATTCAAGGACTGAACGTTTTTAATGAAACTTGGAAATGTGCTTTGGATAATATTAAGTTTAGTGAAAGAAGTATAGACATGAGATCAGCAAAGGA
The DNA here is from genome assembly GCF_015220075.1 of Falco rusticolus. Lineage (NCBI taxonomy): Eukaryota > Metazoa > Chordata > Aves > Falconiformes > Falconidae > Falco > Falco rusticolus. The sequence goes on from NC_051210.1 coordinate 2,149,587, forward strand.
CTGAGCTAGGATTAGTGGAATAAGGATTGCTAAATGGACTGTTTAATTATTTGCTGAGATAAAGATACTCTTTAGGATAAAGTGGAAATTCAGAATAATTAGTTGGTCAGTCAACTGCCAAGATTCAGGTTTATCCAGGTCTCTGGCAGGTTGTTTTTCAAATCTGAGGTACCCAATGAAAGGAAATGCTTCTTTAGGCAGGCAGATGTTACTTATAGTTGATAACAGTCAAACTGTGGTTCACAATTTACACATCTTTAAAATGTCACAAAGGGTGGTTCTTACAGTTCAAAATATGATTGAGTCAGGAAAGTAAAATACAATTATTCTGATTCCAGTAAACTCTGATGGTATTGGTGAAGCTTTAACTGTAACTTAATATCTGGCCATTTCCTAAGGTGCAAAGCAGAGATAATGTGTAAGTCAAGTTAAGATGCAAATTCTACTTTTCACAATTTGCATTTCATACTCAGAGGAGAAAAATTAATAAAAGCAATCCCAATCCACAGTTAGAAATTATGCTTACTGATGCATTACCCAAAGCTCTTGGGGGACTACGTATGAATAACACTATTAGCTATGTAGAATATGCATTCAATATAGAGGCTTAAGTGTATGGCCTGTCAGCATGAATCCTATAAATAATTGGATGTTTCTATAATAGTTTTACTTTAAAAGTATTTGGACCTATTTGAGAGAAGATAGTGCCTACTGAAGATGAGAAAAATTTTTACACACTTTTATAAACTAATCATTGTCATTGCATACAGAATACTTTGTGTAGCTTGTACAATCTGTAGTCACAGAGTACAGTGCAACCCAAGTAGTGCTGGTATCTTTGTAAATAAAACAAAAGTCAGGGAAAAGCTTCCTTTTCTGTTACAGCTTAGAACTATTGCTTTATTTCCATAAGTAAAAATCTGTCTTTCTGCTTTGGTTTATCAAAATTATTTTAATTTTAATAGCTGAGAAAAGCAAAACCTTTTTTTTTTTCTGTCAGTCTGTTAATTCCTAATAATAAAGGATGTAGCTTTATGGTCCTCATCCACACAGGAGGAAGCCTTTACTGGATAAGACCCAAAATTTCTTTACAGATATTCTTTATGTTTCAAAATGTAATCCGTTCTGGCTACTGCATAGTGTTTATAATTTCTTTGCTGTTGAATGTGTACATACTGTTGAGGATATGTACAAATACAGAAGTGGTTTTGGGGAAAGCATCTTAAATGCAGGAAAAACCTTATTATGGATGCAAATATGCTGGATTCTCTTGAGAATAAGAGTAGAGACAGCCAAAGTATGTTATTACAGAGAAAATGCTTCATAATTCTGAGAAGCAAGTGGCAAGAAACTTTTAATTCAGTTGACTGAGAAACAACAGGTATTATTTACTTGCCTTTTCTATAAAGAAAAATGTGTTTACACCAAGCACTGTGGCTCTGACTTCGCCTGTGTGCCAAAACTTTCAGTTTCGTGTAAGTCTAGTTTTGTACATTTGATGTGGCTGTTACTGTCTTTTTTTTTTAATTGAAATTTTACTTTTGCTGGCTTGACACTTCTTGCTTGGTTGATAAAACTGAGTGACGGTCAGAATCAGGCCTACATTTAAAATGAAGGAAAGGGATGCTTTCCCTTAACTTGGATATGTTTGGTTTTGCTCAAATACTTACATGCAGTCATGGTGACACTGATTTTGATAGGATCTTTGCTACCAGTTAATTTAAATCTTTCTTTTCAACATATGAATTCTGCTTTTTCAAAGAGCTCAAAGTGTGCAACAGGTATTTGGAGTCCTCAGAAACATCGCAATGAAGTGAAAAAAACAGATCCCGATTGCTGACTGGGTGTTTGGAAGTGCCAGGGGTTTCCAAGGGGTGTTCTATGCCACTTGCATTGCCATCACCTGCCCCATTAGAAGAGTCCAAAGAGAGAATGACATTTTTACTTTAAATACGATTTCTATGGTCCCCATGCTCAGTGTTTGTCCTGGACTTAAGGGTCTGGTTAACGTTAGTCACACATGTAATTGTGGGTGGAATCAACTGCCTAGTTTTTGCTTGTTAATGATAAATGGGGGGGTGGTGGTGGTGGTGGTGGTGGTGGTTAATTTTCATACTCTCTTTCTGTACCTTCAAAAGGTTTTTGCAGTCTTCGTAGGTGTATATCATTTATTTGAAAAGAAAGCTCTTAGCATTATATTACAATACTGTAATAAGCTGGACTTGTCTTTCTTTTGATAACCTTCCACCCCTTTAAAAGCACTCGTAGCCTGTGGTGTGCCAGGAATCCCCCGGAGATCATCTCTCTGCGTTTGTTTAATTTATTGCTTGCGGTTCACATTTTTAAAGTCCTAATGCAAGGTTTATTTAAAATGTGGTTTGCCACCACCAGTGACTCAGGTAGCAAAAACATAGATTTATCCTGGAATTTGGCATTCTCAGAGGGTTACACACAGGCATTTGTGTTACTGTCCACACCAGTAATTCTTTCTCATAAAAGTTTAACCAAGTGAAATTTGGATTCCACTGAAAATGATCCTATAAACTTCCATGGTCCAGAGGAGGTATAAAGTTTGCACCACAGTTACCCACTTCTAAAAAAAGTTGTATTTGAGAGTTCACGTTGACATGCCACTCTTTTATTCATCAAGTGTATTTATTTAATACAATTGAGAGAATCTGCAGAGAGCCTTGCAGGGTGTGACAAAGCACTATGGTCGTTGGTATATCAGTGAGTCTACGTAGTGTCCATGCACAAGAGTGATAAGCTCGTATCTGCCATGGAAAATTTATGGAATGCAGCTAGAAAGTTCTTTATAATTAACTTATTCAAGCAGAAAAGTACACAGGTTAAGAAGTCTCTTATAAGTGGACAGTTAGGTTCACTTGATACTCTTAACATGAGATTCAAACCACAGATTTTTTAAATAGCTGAATTAAGTCCTTTTTGTGTTTCATTCATGCTCAGCAATTTTTTACACTTGGATAGTTTCTTCCTTTCCCTTTTTGCCATGACGTTGGCAGCAGCGGTCAGTCACTGGTCATACCACACAGACTGCTTTGACTCACCTGTGCAAACATTAAAAATTGTCCTGTAACTGTGTGTGGCCTGACAGGGGTGTTGATAGGTGATACTCATCTTCTGAACAGTCACCTGTAAATAATTGAGGTTGCGTAAGGCTGCAGTGGAAAGAAGAGCTGTGTTTTAATACCTGTGTTATGTGAGTGTGGCTGTACAAAAATGAGGTGTGTCACCAGAGGACAAGATGGAAACCGTTGATCACAATGTATAGCAATATTTGCAAAAAAAAAAAGGTTGCAATTCCATATTCAACTGCAATGAATTAAGGCAGAAATAAATACAACATAGTACAATTGCTTTTCTCTTGGTGGTATCCTGCCTTCTTGTGCAGACAGTGTCTTTGTTTTAACTGAGCAGTAGATAATTGGGCTTCCACCATCCATGTGGGGAAGGGGTGATTTATTTCCATTGGGAAGTGCAGGGAACTGGTGTCCACAATCACCGCTTCTCCCGACTCCCCAGGGAAAGATGGGAAAATATTAAGGCTGAAAGCCCGGGGCAGGGAAAAATGATCATTATCCACTGACCTCCGAGGTTGCGGTTTCTCCTAAGCCAGGTCACTCAGCTCTCTAGTTCATATCACATCTCACCAATTTTTGTCACTAGTAATAGCCTAATAATCGCCTGCTGATGGAGAAGTTATTACTCAATAAGACTGACAGGACTCTACCCTGTGTTTTCTCAGGGCATGTTCTTTACAGCACGATTTTACTGCTGTGACAAATCCAGTGAGATACAAGTCTCAAATGATTAATCTATAATGCATTTCAGTGAAACGGGTAGCTGTGAGATTATAAGAGGATAGCTTAATAAATGGAAAAAATATCTTCTTCCGTTACCGTTCTGGTAAATTTTTAGTGTTTTTTTCCCTTACCTTTCTAACAAAGTTTTTATATTGGAATGATGTTTGAACCCAATTTTCTATTTTAAGCCTCTCTTAGGTAGGTTGTGCGTTGGTATAGTTTAATTTATTGCACTGTGGATTAGTTTTGTTAAATACAGTGATGCCCGCTTGGGTGTTTTAACATGGGAGGCAAAAGAATTGTTCCTTGACAGGAAATTACAGTAAGAAGGAGGAAAGATTGCATGGGGTCGAGCTAACTGGCAGTGCTGGAATATTTTGGCTTCTGATGTAGACCAAGATACAATATTTTCAGTCTTCCAGGGGGAAGGGTGGGTAGGAAGAAAAGGAGATTGCATTAAAAACAACAAAGAAGGCCGTATTTCAGATTCCTTGTACATCCTTGTGATTAGAACATGGCAGCAAGTGTACACTCTGTGAACACTTCTGTGAAGGGCTCTTGATGATGGTGTCAATTAAACCTCAATTTCCTAAAACAGCTCTTCAGGCAGAATTATTTTCACATTACTTGTAATAGGAAGAAGCAGGTAATGTAGATGCCTGAGATTTTGATTATACACGTTGGCAGGAGGTTAAGATTAGACTGATGGAAAGCCTAAGTAACCATGCTTGCCGGCTTAGTTCTGATGTCAAAGATAGACAGCACAGAACAGGATGAGATGAAAGCTTGCCTATATTAATGGGATAAAGCTGCCTCAGATATCTGTTTTCATTGTTCATTAGACTGATCATGAAGTCTGTCGTCTTACCTGGATTAGAGTATTCCGTATAGCACAACTGTCTGTGAAGACCAGTAATCCCTTAACTCATTATGGATCCCAGGAAACGTTCTGGACAAAACCCCATACACAAAAATACACTAAAACTCAGGATTTGGGAAATAATTTCACAAACACCTGCAAATGCCTCTGCTCTGTTGAGGTGATTGCTTCGCTTCTGCTCAGTTCAGTGCACTCTTCAAAAGTCAGATTCACTGCATGAAGCTATTAATCTTTTTACTTTTATTTCTATTTGCCCTTTTTCTGTATTTTTACCAATGAACTATCCTTTCTTCCTTCCTTTGCCCCACCAACTCCCCCCACCCGCCAAAAACAGTCACACCTCAGCAAAGGTTACCATTTGGACTTAGCAACACTTCTATTTCTTTATGCTAAAAATAAGCAATTAATCCTCTGTTAAAAAAACACAGAACTAAATCCACGGAATTTATTTTTTCCAGTAGTGATATTGCTTCTCAAAATACTGAAGGTTCTGTCTAGGTTGCCTATTTGGTTTTACCTGCTTAATTTCACTTATTACTGTGGATGGTGAAGACCTGCATCTATCCAGTAAGAAATACTGGATCAGACTTTGGTGACCTGGTAGACCTCCTGTATATAATGTATAATGCAGAACCTATTCAGCAACGTTTGCTGTGGCTTTCTCTCCATCTATTTTTATGTCTTTTATGACAGGTTCTTGAGATTTACTGTTTCATAGTTGCCAAGGATGCTGTTGGAACTGAGCAAGATACAGGTATCAGGACATTTCTGTTCCAGACTGCTTGAAATCTAGTGAAAAAACATAGGAAAACCAAAGGGATAAGGACTTCAAGTAAACAGACTTGTGCTGAGCTTTCTTCTAATCCTATACGTGCTGCCTTATAAAGCAGGTTGATCTTTCAAAATGAGTTGGAGAAGGAGCAAGAAAAGGTCTAGAGAGGGTTACAGAAACATATAGAGTGATAGTGGTGGGCACATGACTGAACAGACAGATGAGAGTGAATGTGATGAAAGGCACTGATTTCTGCATTTATTTTCCCATTTATCACATGTACACATTTCCCCAAAGCAGTACATTAAGCACTTGAAGTCCATGACAATGGATTTTCAATAATATTTAGAGCATCCCTAAATCTGGTCTGTATGGATAAATATTCATAAATTTATACACTGTGACTAATACATACGGTATGAGCAAATGCACTTTCATGGTTGGTTGAGAGGACTCATCTCCTTCTGTCAACTTGAATCAGGATTCAGCATGACATTAATCAGTATCTTTTCTGATAAGTTCTGCCATCTGTGGGGGGTATATAGCACATTCTTATGCATCAGTCTAAAAATTTGTAGAATAAGAGGAAGAGTTGGACAAATTTCACATTATGTCTTTCTTAAAATAATTGAACTACCCTTTCAATCTCCTTGAACATAAATAAAAACAAGAGCTTGTTAGAAGCTGCAGGAGGTACAGAATTAGATTAATACAGCCCTTGCTTACATAGAATACTGCTGAAGGACTTCCTCGATTACTTAATAACACTCTAAAAATCGCTTACTTTATTCAGCTGTCAAACCATGCATAACAGTTTTCATGTAGCTATTGCATCATTCAAGCGACATACGAACAGTAACTTGAAAATTAATTACGTGCTTGTATTTTCTTCAGATTGCTAACTGTATACCAACTATTATAAGTGGACCTGGTATAAAACTGAAGGAGAATGGTCAATATTCAAAAATTCAAAAGAGTCAGTGTTGTAATGCACGTTAAATAGCAGAAGTGAGATAAAAGAATCTTTTCAAGATTATCTTAGTGATTCAAAAGACATTGAAGTACTAATGTCAATTCAAATCTTTATGATAGTCTAGCCATTGACATCAATGTTTCATCCTATGTATTTAGAATGAACACAATAATAATGACTAAAACTGAGAAAAAGGGCCAAATGTGCATGTAAACACTGCTCTTTGATGAGGGTAAGTTTCATACTAGGTTTCATTCCAGAAGAGATTTCTAATGTGTTTCTTTAAGGGCTGATAATTATTCAAGAGTATAGAAATAAATATTTTGTATACCGCTTCTACCACTTATTTAGATATCAGAAAGAAAATTTGACATCAAAGTAAGAGACCCATCAGTTAAATTAAAAAATGGCACCTCTAGCCTTGTGTTTCTCTAGAAAAGATAATGAAGGTACCTGACTTTAGAAAACAATGTAAGAAGGTTGTTGAAAGAGGTTGTAATTTTAGAAAAAGGTTGAAAGAAATTTGGTTTAAATATTAGAATTAAGAATTAGAATTAAGTATTCACAGAGAGTGCTTCACTGAATTTAGAAAAAGTTTGGAAAAATGATGGATCTCTTTTTTCCATATTGAGAAGTTAACTACATATTATTTAGAATTATCAGGTTCTGAATTACTACTTGGCCACAGGAAGAAAACTGTTATCAACACTAAATTCACATTGTGATCTGCACCACTCCACTCCCTAGGTTCCCAAGCAACACTTTGGAATATTTTAACAGGGGTTATTTTTTTTCTCAGAAAGGAGTATATCACTTCAGTGTTCCAGTGCAACTCACTAGATGTTGAAGTTCCTCAAGTGTAAAACTGAAGTGGTGATGCATCATGTCATTTAGTTTCTAGTGGTGGTGTAAACCATCCAGACTATTATTGCTTTTGTCTCTCTGGAGTTGCTCCCTGGATAACTATTAAACTACCTGAACAAAATTCTACTTCTATTACAGTATCCTGAAAAATTATATGTATCTATATATAGAGAGAAATATATATTATTTTTTTTTAAGAATCCCCTCAAGCCTTTAGTCTAAAATACACCACTAAATAATACAACATTTCTACAAATTTTATACCTGCTGGATTTGCTGCTGATCACAACTACAGAATTATTTTTCTGCTCAGGTTTCTACCACTGTCAAGCTGTACTGAAACATTAGGTTGAGAAAGAGTCCCTCAGGATGTAAATACTCCCCTGTACTTATATGTCTGTGTAACTATAGCATTGCCTGAAGATGTTCAATGAGAAAAAAAATCAGTTCATACCCAGTTGTGTTGACAAAATCCAAAGTGATCGAATCTGAACAGCTGTTTCGGTTAAAGTAAAAACAGATCTGAAAACACAAACAGAAAATCTCCAAATAAAAATAAAATGTCATCAGGATATGATGAGTTCGCTGGTGATTCTAAAGGATACAAAATACTTCAAGAGCTCCAGATTAAAAGTTTTAAAAAGAGCCAAAAGCATCAGCTTTTTATCAGTGTTACTCAGAGTGATCCCAGAGCTAGTATAAGCAAAACTTCCAAACCAGTATCCCCCAACCCATGATAATGGTGTGGGAGAGAAGCAAGGGCAAGAACAGAAGCAGAAGGGAGCAAAACAGTCTTTCTACAATATATATCAAGTTTGTGCTTATATTATTGCCAGGGTATATGCTGTACTTCCCAAAGCTGGGAGCAACAGTGGTTGGTTGGGCCAGCAAGCCACCAAGAAGCAATGTCCTGTTTGACCCTGTGTGGGCAGGTGATGGCTGATGAGTCTAAACAGAGGTGATGCTTACGGGTCCAGCTGCCTGTGGGTTCAGGTGTACCACTGCTAGCCAAACAAACAGCATGGCCACAGCTCTCCTGACACGTCTGCATGGGTTTTGCCCAGTCAGCACCTTTGGTTGGGTGGTAGCTGAGAGCACGCTAGTGGGGAGGTGATGGACATGGTTGTTTTGCAATAGGACAGTGAGGAAGTAGAAACTTTTATGTATATAGCAGGAGACTTAGAAAAACTGAAATAAATGGGATGGGATTGTAAGAGCTGGAAAGGTTATAGTGATGTGGGGTTTAGTGCTAGAGGGATATAGGGCTGCCCAACTGAGTCTTTATCCACTCTTTTGTGCAAGATCTCTGTCTTCTATTTGCCTTCATACTTTCTCTTACCCTGCATAACATTTCAGAGGTGTATAACAATGGCCTTCTGCATGCCTGATACGCATCTACACCTTTTCTGCTCTAAATAATACCAAATCAACCATCACGTCTTATGACAGAAGTATGAATGCACGCTAGGCTCTTTATTCAGTATGACTTGGTGCCGGATGTTGCCAGAGACCGCAATCCTAAGTTCACAGTGTCTCTAATGAAACTATTTGCAAGGTTGAGACGTTTCTAATGCTGTTATAACCTTTTCTTAGGCTAGATATACAAAAAAGTCAATGTTTCATGTTACCCTACGACAACGTTAGCTAGACACTCCTCTTTTTCACGGTTTCTTGCATACCACTCCCAGTCCTGCACCAGATCTTGTGTCCTGACACGTTCTCAAGCTAAAAAGACACAACTTATTTCTTCATTAGTTCTATACTTTCTGTTGCTGAGGTCCCTTTGCAAAACCAGCCCATATGCAGATAGGTCATATTGAATATGATATGTGTTACTGGCCTGTGTAGCTTCTGGTGTCAGCATTTGACTGATCAAGATTTTTACAGCTAACAAGATAAAGGTGACTGCAACATGACCTGCCTTTTTAAAGCACAGAAAGTGCTTTTCAGATGCCTTGGAAGTTTACCCAGCTTTCAAAACAGTGGCGCTGAGTGCTTGAGAATTTTCCAAACACCATTTGAGTTTCATGATATATCCACCAAAAGATAAATTTCTCTCCAATAGAGAAACACGCAAGTGAAAGAAAATGATAATTTGAGGGACATTTGTATTAACAAAGTTCGGTATCAATTGTTATAGATGTAAGCAGGCTTGGATGTTGTTGGCCAGCTAATTTTGCATGTTCTATGCAAGCCTTTCAAATGACTTGAATCATCCTGAATCTCAGCTGGCTCTTCCTATTTTTGTTTCACATCGTCACTTTTTCACTAGACATTCCCATCTTGAGTAATATTTAAGTGCAGTGTTTAGCTTTAAAGCATTCACCTGATATTTATTCAAATTCTGTTACCTTAGCATTAAAAAGTTGAGTCTTAGTTAGGACTTCCAAATCATTAGCATTAAAATTTCTGTCACACCTAAAACTGCTGTCCTTAGCAGGGCACAGACATTCCAAACGTAATTGAGTTCTCTGCTTTTAAATATATTCCTTGGCTGAGTCATGTTGACAAGTAGTTTTCATCTTGAAAACTTTCCAGTTGTTAGACTTAGTCAATTTGACACGGAATTCAGAAAATGAGCCGAAGTGGAGCCTAGCACTGTCTGCACAAAGGTGCACCTGTGTGTAGGTTAACTTGCCATCACCTCACATCTCCAAATATTATTCTTCCATTACATGTTCTTACAAAAGTATGATGACTCCTTTAACACAGTCTGTATTGTCTGCTAGAGCAAAATGTGTCAATATACGTGAAGAAACGAAGAAAAGAGAAAGTCAGATTGCTTTTCTGAGCAGTTTCACCTAAACATATAGATGACGGAAACACAAATATGAGATCCACGGCTGGAGGTTTTTTCTTGAGACAACTCATAACCTTGTCAGTAGCATCTTGGAATAGCTTTTGGAACCCAGTCTGCTCCACCTATGGTGTCTAACTCAGGCAATTACATCACCTCAGTTTTAGGTCTGGCCCGAGATAAGGTAGGTCCTGTCTGACAGACACATCAGCCTAAATTTCTTATAGGGTTGACTGACAAAAGCAGGTACCTTGGAAGAACTGTGAAGAATAATCTGATTCATCTATCTTAGATTCAGCACAGTCTCCATTAGCTGCTGCTCAGTCCCTCAGGGGGCTCTGGGGAATCAATAGGAAAAGCTAGGTCCTTGCATCTGAGTATTTGAACCATCTGCTGGAAAACAGGTGTAGTTCAGTCTCTCAGGCTGTGTAGCGTCTAGCATCCCGAGTTCCACTAGACAAGTATTCTCATCTAGACTTTGGAGAAGGAGGCACTGTGTGGTGTGCATGTCAAGCTTAGAATTAATTTCATTTCACCTCATCTAACTTTCTGAGCTTCTCTAGAAGATTCTGCTGGTAGTCCTGGGGCTTGCCTGCTAATTCTGGGTATCAGAGCTCAGTGCAAGGTACCAGAGGACATATGTGTGTAGCTAATGGTAAGTTCCCAAGGAACTTTTAGGCTATCTAGGGAGCTGCTTAATCATTTCCAATGATTGTGAAATTGGACATTGCTAGAAACTATGTAGACCAGAGAGTTGTTTTGGTTGTTAAGTGGGCTCTCGGTAGACCAAGCTCATCCAGAGATTTCAAAAATTTTATATATTAATTTATGGGTTACTGATTCCATCATGTTTCTAGTGTGAAATCACTCTTGAACTAAAAACCTCTGAATTAATATTCAAGATAATTTTAAAGCTTTGATGGCAAGACCTGTATACTTGGAATCCCGATACTCTTCATACTTAGACTCTGTAGTACAGAGGAAATTAAATAAGGTCAGCAGGGTGACAGGACACTATCAGTGTCCTCAATCTTTAATAAATTCTTATAGATACTATTAACATGTCAATTCTTCTATTACGGATCTATTGGCAGAGAAGAATTTCCAAGTCTTAGAGAAGAAGGTGGGTTGTTGGTTTTTTTGTGGTTTGTTGTTTTTGGTTTTGTTTTTTTCAAAAGACATTTTTATACTATGCAAAATTAATTTTTAGTTAGCCAGGGAAGTAATCTGTGCTGCAGGACAGGATATTGCTGGGCTATAATTGACAAAGTTTTATTATAAAAGTGTGAGCAAGAATCTCCCTAGACTTCTGTCTTTTTCTTCTCAGAAATGGGAAAACTTAAATTTATACTCTTTCATTCTCCTTCCTTATTTCATATTATTTTCCATACGGTACTATTATTTTCTTATGGTTCTTTCAGCAAAATGAATTCTCCTGCCAGGAACCAAGCCATCAGATAAATTATAATGAAATTTATATTAACTTGAAAGGGAACTAAAGAAGTAATCCACATTAAAGTATACCATAGCAATTCCATATTCAGTCTGTATATGAAGCTTACATGAGAACTCATAGGTAATGCCAATTCCGAAGCTACTGTTTTTATTGTAACACTTTCTGAATTCAGAAGGATTTTGCTCTAGATTTTAGTGTGTACAAATTAAATGAAACGGTACAGAGCTTCAGCACCACGCAAGTATTCAAGAAAAAATATAGTACATTGACAATGTGTACCTGTTTAATTGGATAAATGGGACAACCCCCTAGATGAATGATGACTGACAGATCATAAAGCTCTGGTGTTTAATTATAAATGAACTGACATCACAAGGATGGCACAGATGTGTGACAAAGGCTTAAGCAGCAGGCTTCACTTTTATTAAAAAGCACTTCTGAAGAAAGCATAATTAGGCATAAACAGTGCTTGGGTATAGATAGGGGACAGAAAAATTCTTGGTCTGTTTAGAGACTACATTAAGCAAACCTCTGGGAGGCTAAAGGTATAGAGCCTGACAGTGTCCTCCCCCTTTCCCAAACCTCAAGTTGTGCCGTGTTGCTAGCCGGACTGACCATTTCTTTACGCCTGCCAGCTTCTGTCGTACCTTCTGCATTAAAGAGATGGTTGTCAGGTGTTCCACCACACTAGACTTTGCCTATTGGGAGGTTTCCAAAGTCACAGGTTACGACAATTTGAGTGGTATCCATCTTCTGCAACTTCGTATTTTCTGATGCTGTGAAGACGGCAGAAAACCTGCTCCAGCCTCCTCCTCCCAGGAACATTACTTCTTCCTCCTCCCTGTTTCATATTGTTTGTGAACTATATAGACTGTCCTACAGAATACTCCAGTGTCCCTGTACTGTGGGCAGGCTGGTGAGCTTTCTGTGGTTGGAGACGGATCGGGTCTCAGCTGAGGTATGGCTTATCTGTCTTCCTGCTTGCCAGATCATCTCAGGATCAGGTGATTTAAGGAGGTAGTGACAACTGTAGGGCAACAATCAAGACCATGTATTTTATGTAGGCTACTCAGATCCTCCTACTATCCAACTGGGGAAGCATTTACTGTGTAAACGTGACTAGGAAGTGCAGTACACGGTTATCCTGGGCTAGAGAAGCTGGCTTCGAGTGTACAGTTTTCATTGCATCCCTCTACTCTCATACCTAGTCTCCAAAGCTAGACATTTTTCACTCCTTGTATGCTTTGCAGGTATTAGACACTTCCAAAAACTGCTTATAGCGGGGCAGACATTTTCCTTGCTTATCACTGTACGGATCTGATGATGAATAGAGTACCTCTTCTTCAGCCGTGAACAGGTGATCCCACGCAGGCATGAGACCTCCGAGAGGTCCCTTTATGAATCCATGGAATGAGACACCTCCTGGTCCTCCCAGGGACTGCAAAAATTAAAATATAATTAAAATAATAGGACTGCATTAATTGCATCGCAAGTCAGTGGGCGGTAGGATCACTCATCCAACCTGATCAGTCAGGCATTTATCTCAGCACGGTGCGTTGGGGCAGACGCCTGTTTGAGTACCTTCCTGCAACTACTGTAGGCTCAAGCCTAGGTCAGAACGATTAAGTATATTCCATGTATTTCAGGCGTAATCTGTTGGGGTTTGTCACTATCCAGCAACTGATCATTAGCCAAATTAGTATGAATTTTACTAACAAAAGATTCAGTCTTAAATAAAACGTATTGTCCCTGCATTCAAAAATCAGGGAAAAGTAGTTCATAAACTGAAAAAGCCAGTATTTACTAGAATAAAAAATGTCTGCTGGAGTTGTTTTGAATTCTGATTTAAATTTATTTTTAAACTGGGAGCCCCATCTCTGGAATATTTATGCATTTTCTTTTTGGCTCGTAACATCTTAATTAACAGAACACACTTTGAAATAGACACTTTTTCTTGCTTTTCTGTTTTAATGTTTCTTATCTCTTCTTCCTCATACCTCTAGCCGGCTGAGTACACCCACTGTTTTTCCCTGAAGCTAATGTGAGAATTAAAAATTCAAATTATGGACAGATGTGGATTGCTGCTCAAACCAGACATCTAAATGTTCTCAAACACCTTGATGAGTTATTTGTCCAGAGGGCGTTAGATCAATAAAATCTATCATGTGTTTTTATTTATAGTCTCTTTCCTATCAATGGAGATGTCTTTTACATAATCTCCAAAGCCCAGTCTGACAATTGCTATAGTGTTTCAAGTATTTTATGTACTTACCTCTGAAATACAAAGAAGAGAGTAATAAGTATTGCATGCATGGCGTGTGGTCCCTAGACTTACCCATCAACACAAAAGGTTAATTGACTGCAGTTTACAATTCTCTCTTTATGTTCAGAAAACACAAATATTTTCTCTTTGAATACATCTTAGACTGATTTTATTGTACCATGTATTCTAGTACAGTATACAACTATTCATGGTATTAAATAATGCAAAACTATTACACAGATGATATGGGGCTTTTGTAGCCCTAACTAGAAAGCGACTGAAGATTTCTTATGCATCCATTTGTTCTAGTAATGAAAAAATTACATGCAGCTCGTTGTCTGAAAAAAAAAATATATACTTAACACAGTACTAAGCGTAAGAGAATGAGCTTATAGGCTGGGGATCATTTGCATTAGGGAAAGAATCCTTTCTAACAAACACATGATCAATACAGTGTGATTGAATGGATGAGTACAGATACTTAGCAAAACTGAAATAAATATTTTTCCTTTGATATATAGACCCAGCCTCCTCACTTAGTCTCATCAGCTGTAAAAATCATTTGGAGGTGGACCTGCTTTTAGCCTTTGAATGGTTTGTTTATGCAAAGATCAGTCAGGTGCTTATTGAGCTTACCTGCTGGAATACTTTAATGGGGCCTCTGGTCTCCTCTTTTTTTAATCTCACCGTGTCACTGTGTGTATGCCTTTCTAAGAATTTTAGTCAGAGAGAAGGGGAGCATAAGATATTAATTCTGGAGGACTGAATCCTCCGTTATTTCAGAATGCAGGTCTTAATGTTGGGCGATGTCATAACTACATGGAGCTGGAGTAAACTACTTTTGACTTTTGTGGATTGAAATTTAAATTTCTTATTGTACATTTCACAGAAATTATTTTCATAGGTGATTTCAATGTGTGAGAAAAGATGCGACCAAAATCTTAAGATCTCAGTTCTTAGAAAACGTGCAGGGCTTCGGTAAAGAAAGGGGATTTTTGTATCTAAGCAAAGTTCATCTGTATTTCTTTTACATAGCATGTGGGGGTTTGTTTGGGAAACAAAAAGGCCTATTTTGTTCTCCAACATTAAAGGGTAATTATGGGAAATACAATTACTGATCTCTCTTCCTGTGGTCACCCAAATCATTAGGACTTTCATCAAAAGATAACTTTGTAAAGAGGTGGTCTGCAAAAGGTTAAAGTCAACCCAAAAGTCAGCGGCAACAACCTATTTCATCCTGATTTGTAATTTAGTGTATGACATCCATTCAAACATATGGAAACAAAAGAAAGTAGGAAGCCACTGTGTCCTGCGGCTCCCCAAAAAACTGCAGGAAGCCAGGGGTGGTGTGAGACGAGCAGCAGTCTCATGTGTGGTTGTGTAGCAGAGGTCCGTCATGTCTCTGGCGACTGCTCTTCGGTCTGCCCACCTTCTCAGGAAGCCACCGTTGATTTGGAAAGGAATGCGTCTCCTTTCTAAGGCAAAAGGTTTTGTGGTAGAATATTAAAGCGTAGGTTGCACTCTTGGAGTAAATGGGACACCAAGGACAGGAGGCTGGAATGCGATACTTCAGGCTGGTGTGTGGTGAAGAAATCAGCACCCGTGTGATGTCCCAGTGAAACCACCAGTTTGAACTGCACTGGGCATAAATATTTGCATTGCTACTTTCAGTTAGTGAAAGCATAATAACACAAGAAATGCTCAAAAATGCTGATGACAGGCAAACAATACTTGCCATGCAGCTGTGGGGGAGTACTAAATTCTCAGATATGGATTATCTTTGAATTTGTACTTGCTGGTAATCCACTGTGATTCCCATTAAAAGAGCATTGTGAACAATCTGTTGGTTCTAGAGGAGTTAGATGAGGATCTTAATAAATTTTAAATGTACCATGTTTATGTATGGAGAAAAAAGCTTTCATCTTCATTCCCTCAGGTCTCTGTGCCTTCCTAGGGAGAATGGTCACCTACCGAATTGACCAGAATAATGTGCTGAAAATGGCTTAATAGGAGGAGAAGCAATTTATCACCAATCTGCTTCAGCCTTGCCAGAGGTGATCTCTCATTTTGAACCGTAGCTGTTGAAGCTTAGAGGGGTAGTGAGTGAAAATGGGCCGGTGAAATTTTTCAGTGCAAACACTGCTTGCCAGAAGCTGCATTCCTAGGAGTGAGGCTTTGGAGAGCATGCGTGCTGTTTAGGCATCTGACTTCTCTTAATTATCAGTAGAAGGAAGGTGCCTGTTCATCCATGACCAGTGAGTTTGAAAACCTCTTCGTTCACCTTCCTAAGATGGTGTCAGCATAGGAAGTTTGAATTTCATCGGACTGAATATAATGCGGTCAGGGCAGCTGCGGAGCGCTCGATTCTTCAGAAAAAGGCCACTCTGTCCTCTCAGTGCAGAATGTTTTCTGCCATCAGACATGCATTTTATCCCCTTTCTCTCTCTGGCTTTTACAAGTCATCCTGGTATTAACAGTTCTTGTATTCCAGGCCTTGCTATGAGCTTGATTACGCAAACAAATTATTGCAAAATAAGCTATTAGTTTAATAAGTGGAGTTAAAGAGCAGTAGTATGGCATGGGTCCACGAATGACACAGTATTGTACAGGTCTATGAATGACACTCTTACTCCACAACTATCCCTTTTTGTGCTCCAGCTGTCCCCAGCTCCATGGGGTGACAAAGCAGGACCCCAGGGAAGCAGTCATATACCACGAGAGTCCCCACCTGAGAAACTTTCTCCCCTTCCTCTTCCGGGGCATTTAAAAAATGGAAAAGTCCTGACTGTTGAAAAATGTTATTTTATCGAATAGATGTCCTGCTCTATAAGCTTGCTGATAGTGGTGATTTCTGGGACGTAGTTCACCCTGATCAGCTTTCAAACAAAAAAATGTCTCTGGAGCTGAGAAACCCGAGTGTTCCGTTTGTCTGGAGCCAAATGAGCTAAAAGTAATCTGATTTAAAATTTGCTTTATTTCAGCACCTGGGTAACATTGGTAAAGTTACCTGTTTTGTATAACACTGGCCCTGCATTTGGCACTCAGCCATCTGATCTGTAGCGTTTAATATTTCTGCAGCTTAACCCGCAAGATCGCAGCACCAGCTAAGAGTAAGTGGTGTTATAGGGCAGGATTTGTAATGCTGCTCAGTCTGTACACAGCACAGCTGGAGAAATAATGCGAAAAGTATTTAAAATTATTATGGAAAACATGAAGAGTTCTTATGAGAACTGCAGGCTTTCTGAGGCACAAGAAACGGTACCATATGTGAGGCTGGCAGAGAGCGTTTGGGGGGGGGGCGGGGGCGGGGGGCGGTATATGGTCCTTGGAGGAACTAGTCCTGACAGTTTATCAAAGGCACGAAGCAAGACAAACTGGGAAAAGTAAACAGACGGACAGAGCTGCCTTTGTCGGGACAGGTTTGGGATACAATGACCGTGTGTTGTTGCTTCCTGCCGCAGCCGCAGCAAGTGCTCCTGCCCCGCTGCTGCCCGTTCAGCGCTTTTACTGCGCCCGATTACCCCTTTCATCTCTCACTGCCCCCCTCTCCACCTGGGGTAGGAGGTGGGGGGTGAGTGGGACATAAAATAACAGGGCTTGAGCCGGAGCTGACGCTGTTGTGCTGCAAGCTTTTTCATAAATGGCTCATTTTCTTTGTGTTTGGTGGGTGTGGGTTTTTTTTTTCACCGAGATGCCAGAATTCTCGTCAGGTCCGGTAAAACGTGAGCTTCGTCAACCCCTTAAAGACTGGCTTTTTTAACG